>NC_133122.1:133715252-133984959 GCF_033568475.1 Henckelia pumila | reverse complement strand
ACAATTCTCCCCCTCTAAGATTCGATTTCGTCCTCAAAATCTGACAGATCACAGACTGAACAAGAACGAAACAAACTGAAGACGAACCCACCTCAATCGAATAACTCTGGAAATCGCTGCCTCATATCGGATTCGGTCTCCCAGGTTGCTTCTTCAACTCCGTGACGACTCCACTGAATCTTCACTAACGGAATCGACTTTTTTCTGAGCTGCTTAACTTTTCTATCAAGAATCTGAATCGGTCTCTCGAAGTAACTCAGAGTTTCATCAAGTTCGGCCTCGTCTGGTTGAAGAACATGGGACGGATCCGGATGATATTTCCACAACATCGAGACGTGAAACACATCGTGGATACCTAAAAGAGACGGAGGAAGAGCAATCTTAAAGGCAAAATTGCCTATCTTCTCCAGAATTTCATACGGACCAAGGAATCTCGGCGACAACTTCCCTCTCTTTCCAAATCTGACAGTACCACGGAACGGAGAAATCTTCAAAAATACACGGTCACCATGATCAAAAGACAGTGGTCTGCATCGGACATTCGCATACTTGGCCTGTCGATCCTGGGCTGTCTTCATTCTGACTCTAATCAACTTCACCTGCTCTGCCATATCACAAATCATATCTTGACCCAACTCAGGTGATTCTGAAATCTCATCCCAAAATAACGGAAATCTGCACTTCTTCCCGTACAAAGCTTCAAAAGGTGCCATTCCAATACTCGCCTGGAAGCTGTTATTGTACGAAAAATCAACTAGAGGCAAGGACTCCTGCCAACCTGATCCAAAATCAAGCACTACAGCGCGAAGCATATCCTCCAAAGTCTGGATCGTACGCTCGGACTGACCATCGGTTTGAGGGTGATACGCTGTGCTTAAGTGCAAACGAGTACCCAAAGCCTCCTGAAGACTGTGCCAAAAGTGAGAAGTGAATCTCGGATCTCTGTCTGATACTATCGACTTTGGCACGCCGTGCAATCTCACAACCTCTCTGACATACAACTCGGTCATCTGATCGTGACGGTATGTCATACGGTATGGAATGAAACAAGAAGATTTCGTCAACCGGTCAATCACAACCCAAATCGCATCACAACCTCTGACTGAACGCGGTAGCTTCGTGACAAAATCCATTGAGATATGATCCCACTTCCATTCTGGGATAGGTAAACTGTGCAATAATCCACCTGGTTTCTTCCTCTCGGCTTTCAATTGTTGACAATTCAAACAACGGGACACAAACCTCGTGACATCTCCTTTCAATTGCTTCCACCAAAACTGAGTCTTCAAGTCATTATACATCTTCCGGCCTCCAGGATGAACACTGAACCGACTGCAATGCGCCTCTCGAAGAATACGCTGTCTCAACTCAGAAACATCGGGCACAACAATACGGCTATTCACGAACAGAACGTCATCCCTGACCTGAAACTCTGACTGGTGACCTGATCGGACCTTATCTATTGAACTCTGAATACTTGGATCTGATCTTTGTGCCTCTCTGATCAACGGAAACAACTCCGGCTCGGCCTGAATCGCAAAAACTCTGATGGATCTCCTATCGGTCTCAAACTCCAAACCAGACGTACAACAGTCTTCAATCAATCGAGAGACACCAATCGTAGAAAGAGACAAAGAACAAAGCTTTCGACTAAGAGTGTCTGCAGCTGCATTCGACTTTCCAGGATAATACTTGATCTCACAGTCGAAATCCTTAAGCAAATCCATCCATCTCCTCTGTCTCATATTCAGCTCGGACTGGGAAAACAAGTATTTCAGGCTCTTGTGGTCAGAAAATATCTCAAACGATTCACCATACAGGTAATGGCGCCAAGTCTTCAAAGAAAACACGATTGCAGCTAGCTCGAGATCATGGATCGGATAGCGAGTCTCGTGAGGCTTCAGCCGCCTCGAAGCATAAGCTATGACGTGCTTCCTCTGCATAAGAATACACCCGAGACCACGGTGTGAAGCATCGCAGTACACAGAGAAACCTCCAGTACCTGATGGAATAGACAAGATCGGAGCGCTCGTCAATCTCTTCTTCAACTCAATGAAACTGGTCTCACACTGCTCGAACCAAACAAACGGTGCATTCTTCTGGTCAACTGAGTAATCGGCTTTGCAATGGAAGAGAAACCCTCGATAAATCTGCGATAGTATCCGGCTAAACCCATGAAGCTTCGGATTTCTGGCACTGACGTCGGTCTCTGCCAATTCATAACTGCCTCGATCTTACTGGGGTCCACAGATATTCCATCTCCTGATACAATGTGGACTAGAAAAACAACTCGGTCCAACAAAAACTCGCACTTTGATAACTTAGCATACAACTGTTCGGCTCGCAAAGTCTGCAATACGATTCTGAAATGCTCGGCATGATCAGAATGGTTCTTCGAATAGATCAGAATGTCGTCGATGAAGATGATGACGAACTCATCTAGATACCGCTGAAAGATATGATTCATCAGATCCATAAAAACTTCCGGAGAATTGGTCAAACCAAAAGGCATGACTATGAATTCGAAATGCCCATATCTGGTTCTGAAAGCTGTCTTCGGCTCATCCTCGTCGCGAACTCTCAGTTGATGATACCCTGATCGCAGATCTATCTTCGAATACACTGAAGAACCTTGCAGTTGATCAAAAAGATCGTCAATTCTCGGTAGGGGATACTTGTTCTTGACCGTCGCTTGATTCAACTGGCGGTAGTCGATGAAAAGTCGCATAGAACCGTCTTTCTTCCTTAAAAAAGCACTGGTGCACTCCAAGGCGATACGCTAGGTCGGATGTATCCCTTGGCAATCAAATCTTCTAACTGTTCCTTCAATTCTTTCAACTCTAAAGGAGCCATACGGTAAGGTGCTTTCAAAATAGGCTGAGTACCTGGTGCAAGTTCAATGCTAAATTCGATGTCTCGAATAGGCGGTAAACCAGAAATCTCGTTTGGAAAAACATCAGGAAACTCGCTAACCACCGGTATCTCAGACAACTCAGGGCTAAACTTCTGAACATCCATTGCATAAATCAAGAATCCCTCTGCTCCTTTCTGTAGCAAACGTGACATGGATAACACAGAAATCAACGGAATTTTGGATCGAGAACCCTTACCGAAAAACTTCCAATCGTCTGCCATCTCAGGTCTGAATCGGACCACTTTCTGAAAGCAATATACTGTCGCCCTATACTTGGTCAGAGCATCAATCTCGACAATATAGTCAAAATCATATAATCCAAGTACGATGCAGTCAATCTCAATCAAATTCCCTTCGGATTCTAATACACAATTTCGAACCATTCTCACCGAAAAAATTCCTTCACCCAAAGGTGAAGTAATAGAAACAACATCAGATAATGGCTCAGCAAATAAATCATGCATCACGACAAATCTTTCAGAAATAAAACAGTGAGAAGCACCCGTATCAATCAACACAAATGCAGGATAACCAAAAATCGAACAGTTACCTGCTATCACGTCATTTGGGGCTGCATTGGCTTGATCCTCTGTCAAGGCAAACACCCTCGCCTGTTGACATGGAGGTTGGTTCTGGTTCTGATTACCTCCCTGACAATTCTGTTGCTGAGGCTGAAAGGAATGGACTGCAGAAGCTAATCTCTCGGGCTGAGCTGGCGGTCGAGAAGAACTGCCGCTCTGAGCTCTATCGGTTCCTCGCTGAGGACAGACTCTAGCAAAGTGACCCGGCTGCTGGCAGATATTTCAAATACCAAACACGCCTCGACACTGATCACTGGGATGATGTCCTCCACACTTGCTGCACGAAGCTCCAGAAAACCCTGAACTCTGCCCAGAATTGAACTTTCTAGAGCCACTGGAACTCGATGAACTGTTACCCGATTTCTTGAAATTCTTCCCCTTCGACCGATACTGATCTCCCCTGTTTCTGCCACTGTTGCCTCCCTCAAACCTCTAAGGCTGATTCAAATGCTGAGATGGTTGGTACTGATACTGAGACTGTTGAGGCTGAAACTGAACAGGCTGGTTCTGAAAAGATCTCTGCTGCTGCTGAGGAGCTACCTGATTACCTCGTTGCATCAAGAATCCGGCTTCGGCTCCCTTAGCTTGATCCATAGCATCAGCGAAGTTGTTGGATCTTCCGGTATTGACCAATGTAAATATCTCAGGGTTCAAGCCATTGATGAAATGGTCGGCCTTGGCTTCCTCGTTATCTGCAACGTGAGGTGCAAACCTCAAGAGACCGTCAAACTTGCTCACATAGTCCTCAATGCTCAAGTTCCCTTGTTTCAGATTCGCAAATTCGGCACCCTTTTCCTTTCGATACGAGACAGGGAAGAAACGCTTATAGAATTCATTCTTGAACAAGCTCCAAGTGATGGCGGTGCCTCGGTTCTCATTCGCTCTCTTGGTTGTGGTCCACCAATTCTTAGCAACACCCTGCAACTGATGACTGACTAACCTGATTTTGCGGTCATCGGTATAGTCGAGGGAATCGAAGAGCTCATCCATTTCATCTAGCCAACTTTCACAAGAAACGGAGTTCTCGGTACCCGTTAAAGTAGGCGGTCGGAAAGATCGGAATCTCTTCAGTAGAGTCTCCATCGGGGTTGCAGTTGCATCAAACTGATCCACTCCGGTACTATCCTGATCATTCGGAGGAGTTATAACTGGCGGCGGATTCTCAGTAGAAGGAGGAGTCAAATGTGGTTGATTCCTTCTCAAAGATCATCGAGGTTTCATCTGATAACAAAGGTTAGGACACAATATCTCAACTCAAACTCAATCTCAACCTCAAATCCTCTGTGTCCAAAACTCTGCTCTGAGAACCCATGAATCTCAATGATATTCGCAAACAGATAATAACACATAATTCATGCTAAATTAAATAACAACTCATGTAATTAAATTAATTCAAGAATCGATAAATCATGCTCGCACATATTTAAAGTAATCATTTAAATATATCAATCACATGCGAGAATTCAATTCATGTGGACTCGATCTACCCCGCTTACTCTAGTTCAAATCCAAGAATCTTATAGCTCTGATACCACTTAATGTGAGACCCCGTTTCTAATATACTATTCTCGAATAATTAAACAAAATCAAACACGATGAGCCGCGTAAAAATGAATCAAATATATATATATTTTTTTAAAACGGAACTCACGCGCGCCTGCGCATGCCCCTCGGCCGCCAAGCACGCCCGATCGTCAAGTCGCGCGCCCGCGCATAGTCCTTGGCCGGCCACGCGTGCCCGCGCGTAGCCCTCGGGTTGCTAAATCCAAGGCAAGAAAATATTGACTCCACAAGTTCAAAATGATAATCTAAACAACCAAGGTTTCAATCATAGCTTAAACATGAAATAAGGCGTTCGAAACACCAACAAAACGATGTTTAACAATACAAGTTCGACTGTAGTAATCGTTCGACTAAACAAAATAGAATACAAGTCCAAAAGCAACCCTACGACATACGAAGCCTCACTTCTATCATCTCACCCCGAGCTAACCCAAATGACTAGGTCCAGCTCCTGATGCTCCTGTTGCCAAGTACACATACAAACAAAGACAACAGCCGGATAAACCGGTTAGAAATATAATTTCTAAGTAAAAGAGATAGGCATGCAATATCAAGTAAACACCTCAGATTGAAATGTAATAATCAGTAACAAATGAAAATGAGAATGAATGAATGCATGGCTTCAAAACTCGGGACTATCAAATCAGATAATCAAAATATCAATCGTTATTCGGTTGGGATCCCGGGGCCAAAGTCCTCACAACAACTCACCGACACACCCATTCGGGGTGGATGTCGTTCAACTCAACCCCTATACTTCAGAGCAACTATAAGAAGTATTTTGGCAATTGGAAAAACTCGAAATCCAAAGCCACTTCAATATAGCTCCCTAAATCGTCTAATTTCAAAACGAATCGGGAATTCGGCTCAATATGGAAATGCAAGTGAATCAGATTCACTAAAGCAATTAAACATATAGTATGTGATTTTTGGGAACTCGAGAATAAGTCGATCTCGAGTATTCGTTCCCATTCGTTTCATTGTCGACTTTTACCTTTTCTCGAAGCTTCAAGTGATTCCTATCAACAAGAGATAACTAGATATCATAGTCTATTCGGATAACAAAATCATAATCGATACTTCAATCAATAATATACCGTCTTTAATTCTTCGATCGATAAACAAGGCTCCAAGTTCGATCAACTCCTCAATCAACTGTCAAAACATCAAATACGGACTCAATATCAACTCGAAATTCAAACTCAATCAAATTTGATATACAACTCAAACCGAACCAAAACCGATAACTCAAACTCGATTTTGACGGCATAACGGCTATAAACTGACTATCCGAAAATACAAACCATCAAACAACAAACACAATAACTCAATCATCATCACAATCCATCAAAACAACTCAAATCCAACCTCAAACAAAATAATCATTTTCGAATTTCACCTCTAAAATCATATAAAATCCGAACTTCGTTCTTTTTCCAAACCGACTTCGAATACACGATCTATACTAGCTCAAGAACGACATACTCCAACATTATCAAATTCTGACAACTCAACAAAATCGAAGTTAGAGAGATCGTAGCAAAACTTACGTCTAAATAAAGCCCTCGTTGCGGTGATCGTGAATCCCAACTCGGAATTCAAATCTAACGGTCGGATCGAGCGAATCAAATGGAAAGGAAGCTTGAAATGTCGTTTCCCATGGCTTCCGGAGAGAGAGATCGAGAGAGAGAGAGGGTAGGGGAGGAAGGATGGAATGATTGATTGGTCAACTTGCTCTAATAATAATATATAAAATTCCAATTTTTGCATTTCAGTCCTTTATTTCTCCAAGTTTGCAAAATGATCCCCCTGTGAATATCAATACGATTCTCAATTACTGAAAACTCTGATTATCTCGATTAAACTCAATTATAATAAAATCGAGGCATTACAAACAAGGTCCTCCTTCTTCTACAAGCGGCCCATTGGGAAAACCCTTAGCCTGAGAGGTGGGTGAAAGACTCGAATAAGGAAGTGAAAAATGTTTGTCCGGAAGATATTTCTTGAAGGCACGAGTTGGGTCATTAACCCAACAAGAAAGGACAGGATTCCAAGACAGTTCCATCTTGCTAATCATAGCATGGTTGAAGGTGTGGTAATCAGAGATGGATATAGGATTTGGGTAATCAAAAGAAACATCAAAATGAGTCAAAATACGGTTGATGACCCGAGCAAAAGGTAGAGAAACTTTCCTTGTGGCTTTAGCCGCATTATTCATAGTCTGCATAATGAATCGAGGAAGGTTGAAAGGACGGGAGGAAATGATGTGGTAGAGAACATAGAGGTCAAGATATTTGCAAGTGGAGGAGTCTCCACTGTGCGGAATGATGGAATTGGTGATTAATTTTTGAATGATTTGGTAGTCGGGACAGAGTTGTTTCAAAACAAGACGATCGTCAGCAGTAGTGGCTGGACGACCAAGAATGGTAGAAAGGACCGCATCTCGATCAAAAGTGGGATCGTTAGTGGGCCATCTCTGACCGAAATAGTGGCTAGGCCCCATCGTAGGAATATCAAACCACTCGGCAAAGTTGGAGACAGAAAAGCGAACATGCTGACCCTGGACAATCGTGGTGATATGAAGCTCCTTGCCAAGTTCGAGTTCCAGGTTGGCATAGAACTCGAAAAGTAACTCTGGAAAAATGGCATCCGAAAGGAAAGGCTGGAAAAAGGATTCCCAATGCTGGGCAGCAATGAGAGGCAGCAACAGTAGATGAGATGACGCAAGGTAGGTTGTATCGAAAATACGACCGGGTAAAATCGGTCGAGTGGGGTAATCGTCGGGGATAGGACGAGAAATAGCAGGTAAATTTAGATCATGGATAGGGATTGGGCGACTAGAGCTAGCTTGATCACGACGGCGTTTGGTAGGAATTTTGTAGGCTAGATTTCGGACTAGGTAGAATAAAGGAATGATTTTAGGGGTGAATAATTCGGATGGCCCGAGGGGGTATTTATAGCCGCGACTTCGGACGCTCCGAACAGGGTTCGGATGGCCCGAAGGTGATTACCGAGGAGATAAGATTGACAGTCTCTAATAAAGGTTCGGAGGGCCCGAAGTAAGTTTGGATGATCCGAACAGTTCATTTTTAAGTTCGTGACGTCCGAAGGACTTCGGAGGGCCCGATGATAAGGCAGTCAAAATTCAAAGTTTTACCGCGCAGAGTTCGGACGGCCCGAAGCTTATTTCGGAGGGTCCGAACTGACTAATTTGGAGGGTATTTTGAAAGTTTTAAACTGAAAGGGCGCGAGGCAGTTCGGGTCCTCCGAACTAGTGTTCGAGTGGTCCGAACTGGCCGAAGTCAGGATTTTCGAAAAATGACTCTTTAAATGATATTTTGCAAATTAAGTAATAAATCAAATAATTCACATAAAATGTGAGCTTTTTAATTTTGAATAAATACAATTGATTTATATTTATCCAAAATTAATTTGCTCGAGTTTAATATTAAGCTTCCCCTTAAAATGACATTAAATTTAAACTTATGTCTACAAGCGATTACAACTCAATCATGTCAAGTTCACCACGCAAACGAATAAAAGTATTTTCATCTAGTGGTTTTGTAAAAATATCAGAAATTTGATTAGTTGTGTCAACATATTGAAGTTCAACTTCATTTCGTTCGATGTGGTCACGAATAAAATGATGACGAATGTCAATATGTTTGGTACGCGAATTTTGAATCGGATTCTTTGTAAGACATGTGGCGCTAGTGTTGTCACAGAAAATAGGAATTTTTGAAAAAGATACACCATAGTCAAGCAATTGATGCTTCATCCAAAGAATTTGCGCACAACAACTACCGGCAGCCATATATTCGGTTTCGGTCGTTGACAACGCAACACAATTTTGCTTTTTGGAAAACCAAGAAACTAAAAAGTTTCCTAAAAAGAAACAAGTTCCACTAGTGCTTTTCCTGTCCACCTTATATCCACCAAAGTCGGCATCACAGTACGCTTTTAAATCAAAGAAAGAATTTTTCGAATACCACAAGCCGAGATTTGGAGTATTTGAAAAATATTTGAAAATGCGTTTTAACTCGAACAAATGTGATTCTTTTGGACATGATTGAAATCGTGCACAAAAACAAACAATAAATATAATGTCTGGTCTACTAGCAGTAGCATAAAGTAAGGAGCCAACATTACAAGAAAAACGGGAAACGACAACGGATATAATCCGTTGTCGTAGGGGTCAAAAAACCGTTGTAATTTAAGGTGTTGTCAAAAGTATAACATACAACAACGGTTTATATCCGTTGTGGATTCCAACATACGACAACGGATATGCAACAGTAAATATCTGTTGTCGTACACAGTATTTGACAGCAGTTTATAACCGTTGTCTTAAGTTGCCTTTAACGTCAGTTATAAACAGTTGTCTATGTTGACATACGACAACAGATTTGCAACAGTTTATATCCGTTGTCGTAGACATTATTCAACCACATTTTAAAACCGATGTCTTATGTAGGTGTTTGCTTATTATTCAACCATGTTTCAAAACCGTTGTCTTATGTTGTTTTTTACAACAATTTTTAACTGTTGTCTTAAGTTAATTTTCACAACAGTTATTATTCGTTGTCCTCAACATTTTAAAAATGTTGTCATTATTTAATTTTCACTGTGAATTCAAAACCGTTGTCTAATTTAATTAGTGCTATATACCCATACAAAATACAATATTTACTACATGCATTAAATCCGTGGAAATATTATATATCTTCAAGTCTCAAAAACTGTTACATGGATCTAAACACTTTTGAAGAAACTGTAGCGCTAGTAATTTTGAACCCAACATGTCATGGAAGTTGTACAAAAATAGATGTACTTATCTGACCGAGTTTACTAGTATGAAACCATACATCACATATTTTCGATCACGATTTCCAAAAACAGCTTCTCCTCAATAGTTAAAGGCCGATCTTGAAACAAATCTCTTCTCCTCAATTTCCAAAAACAGCTTCATTCCACAGCCCAGTCTCCCGACAGCCAAAACTACTAGTAACAACAAATACCAAATAGTGTTACAAGCCAATTACAAAAATCAGCCACACACCAGTCCATGTATTATAGTTTCCAAGCATTGTATGCCATTATGTGAATCCTACTGAAAGAGGACTTTGTACCACAGTCCATGCATGACTCTTGTTTTCATTTCAGTGGACTTCCTATTTCTAGTACTTTATTTTTTCATGTATGTTATGGTAATTCCAAGAGTAATTGATGTGCTAATTTTAAAAACAAAGAAACCCATGAAAAGAAATAAGAGGAGCAAAAGAAGATATCTCAAGGAAAAAATAACAATAATTTTTATTTCAGCTCATAAAATTCCCTAGATTAAAACTAGCAGACCACGGGGAAAAATTAATTCTCATCAGTAGACAAAAGAAAACAAACAAAAGCATAAAAAAAAAAACAGATCTCCTTGGAAACTCCAAAAATCGATCGAAACTGATACTCCACTCAAAAAATCAACGGCCAAAAAACAACCGAAAGATCCACCTCTAATTGAAAATAGATAAACTGAGACAGTAAAGTACAACCAAAAGATCACCTCTAATATATATTTTTCCCAAGTTGTATTACAATTACAAAAAAATCCAACAAACTTTGAAAATTAAGTATACCTTCTCTCAAATTCATATAAAACTTACATCTACCCACATATAAACTTAAAAAATCACATATCCTAATTTTTTAAATACCTTGACTGTTACAACATTTTGGTAATTAACTAATATTAAAAAATACCGAACAAATATGGCTAACTACTAAGATCTAACAAGCTTGCATTCGTACTTGATAGGATTTCTAACTGAAATTTCTGAACCACCAAGCCAAAATTTGTATAAATATTTATCACAACAACCAGTCAATTCTTCGACGAATCACGTACAAAATAATTCTCAATTAGTTTCACACCAATTAATCTAATCCAAACAGATAAAAACATATAAATCTCAGACAAAATAGATAGAACATAATTACCAAAAGCGAAAGAGAATAGAGGTTCTAAAGGCATTAATAACCAGATACATAACCTGCGTAAATTTACATGCATGCATGTTCATTCAGAATAAATGCCTATTGGCCAATCAAATTCTCGAAATACGCAAGTTGAGAAACAGTTTCGAGATGAGAGTCATTAACAATTGATTAATTAATATATATATAGGAACGTAATTCAAAGAATATGCACAATGCCCAAACACAACAACTTGAACATGTGCACTTGCTGGATCAAGCAGCCCAATTTCTATCTTATTAATTTGTTTATCTGTTGAGATTTTAGACTGGTACATCATTAATTACACATAATAGATCAATATATAAGCTTAGCTAGTACACTGATATTTGGAAAAACAAACCGACCATTTTACACAGGTTTGATAACCACTATGCATACCAACAACACAAAACATACACAGCTATAAATTTATCATCTCATCGATGATTCTAAAGAAAATGCACAGGCAATTATGAAAACCAAAATCAGCACCCATCTACTCCCTACCAGCACGAGCAATCAATTGCAAGAGATTTAAAACAAGCATCCGCAAACACATACAAATTAATCCACCCAAAGATTTTAAAAAATGGAATCAAAGAAATGTAGGACGAAATGAGAGAGATGAACAATTGTCCATGCCATGCCCGGAGAACACCAGAAGACCGAGAGTACGACCAGCCAGGAGAAGAATAATATGAGTATGTAGATGGTCCATACACCAGGATACATGAACCACTCCGTATTCCGATTCAGATCCATAAGGAAAAGTTTTAATTTCAATTAATACACAAATTTTTAGTATAATTAATATATATATATATATATATATATATCTCAAAGTTGAAATAGGAATTTTATCTCATAATTTTATGTCCCATATTGATGATCGATTTCTTGTAAGAAATCTTTGATTTTCTCATTTGGAAGGGTTATCATTGGAAGGTTAGTCGAAGAACATAAGAATCCCACCTTCAAAATAATTTGAGGACACATCAACTTAGATTTTATGTTAATTAATACATCATATTTCCTTCCCCCAAATCCTAGTTCGTAAAATAAAATAAAAAGACTTTCAAGAATAAATACCTTCAATAATGTTAGCGGCGAGATCGAGATAAGAAAGAGACCTTAAATTCCCCAAAGAATCAGGAATCCCACCATCCAGCTTGTTATCGTCGAGTTCCATAGAGGAAAGGGACACCAAATTTCCTAAAGAGTCGGGAATCCTGCCATCTAGCTTGTTGTAGGAGAGATGGAGCTCCAGAACAGATGCTAGATTTCCCAAAAAGTCTGGAATCGGACCTTTGAAATAATTGGAATACATCTCAAATCCACTAGAACAATTGCTACTGTATTCCAAAAAAACTTAAATTTAATTAAACCTAGTTTTTTCCTTTCATTAATTGAAATAGAAATTCCTTGTGGAACAAAATAAGATAACAATAATACCCTCAAGCATGTTCTCGGAGAGATCAAGATGAGAAAGAGACATCAAATTCCCAAAAGCACGAGGAATCTCGCCATCCAGCTTGTTGTAGGAGAGATCAAGCTCCAGAAGGGCACTAGACTCCCGAAAGACTCAGGAATCCGACCTTAAAATTCAATCAATCAGTGATGAATTAATATCAATGGGATCGAGGAAAGTTATTACCTTGAAGATTGTAGTGAGAGAGAACAAGTTGCGAAAGGAATGTCAATATATAAAATCAATTAAATACAAAATAAATGAAGAAAAGAAGAGCATACAATGTACCGCTGGTAGAACTTGCGCTTGAAGTGATCGACATCAGATCTTGAAGACATATGAGGAGGAAGGAGAACGTTTGACCAGTAGTCCGCCCACCGCGCATCGTTCTCATAATCGTAACTCTATATCATGCCATGCTAGAAAGTAGAAAGAAAACTGTACAATTAACTAATATACACCAGGCAAAGAGAAATCTCCCACGCCCAAAGCCAACCATCGCACTGGAAAGCATAAATTCTCACAGAACAATTAAATTGGAGTGACATCAAAGTAACAATGATAGAATTCTCTTTTTATTTCACTAAAAAATACATACAAAAGCAATTGAAATAAGACGTAAGAATAGACCAATCAAATAAATTATTAAAGTTTAAAAGAACAATAAAAACAGTAAAATAACTTTTTGAGTAATCCCCAATCAATTATGGTATACCTGGCTAACAACATGTTAGCACCATGAAATTATGAGAACAGTCTTATCAATTAATTGGTCACCAATTTGCGTCTAAAAAATCATAAATGACTATGTAAGGCCAACAAATGAACCAAATTGAACCCTTTTATTGGGCACCTCGAAATCTCTGGGAGAAGGCTTGAGCGTTAAAGTACCAAAGAGTTATTGATGCTCAATTTCCAGGTGGGACTGCTTTTGTTAACAATTCTAAACCGTTTCGCAAGCTACTGTAACGACCATCAACGAATTCAGTTAAATTTAATACTGATTTGATATAAGAGATCATAAAACAAAACTATGGGGACATATAGTTTTTCTCCAAACCGGACAAATCAGGGTAACCGGTATCTTCCTAATTCTCAAACAATTAAATAAGTAGGTCACAAAAAGTATTGCAAGATTCACAAATTTTTTCACCTCAACTTAAAGACAATATAACTCCACGACAAAAATTATACTCACAGCTTACAGAATCTCAACAAGGTAGATGAAGAGATTTATTTCAAATAATGTACATTGTATACATCTGGATTCAGAATACAAAAGGAGGTCGAAGAACAAGTACCTGTAGTTCACCCAATACATCTGATAATTTCCCATTCTTCATCTGTATCTTTCCCGTATAACCTAATTGCACCAAATAAAAGCAACCAAAAATCTCACAAAAATTCGGATCAAACTCAAACATAAAAATTGCAACAAAAAAACACACACAAACAAGCACAATCTAGAGATACATGCTCCAACGATGAGGAGTATCCTCTAAACCCCTATCCCAGCCTGCATAGCCATCGCTGAATGATCCGCAGTACCTGAGTTCAAAGGAGATAGTAATACAAACCCTAAAATCTTCAAAGAGACGGCGTAAAACCAAAACCCTAGCTGCGGCAGAGGCGGAGCAAGCCAAAACAGGGCAGCCCCTGCCTCGAAGGAATCAATTGAAGACATAAAAAGTGTGGAGAGAGAAAAAGAAGGTGAAGAGCATGCGATTTTCTTGGAGGAGTGGCCGGTTGGTGAGGATGAGAGGCGGCGGCTTAAGGAAGGGAGCGGAATAGAGAAAGGAGGCTATTGGGCTTTGGCCCAACTAATTCTTTTTTCCCAGCCCATTTAATAAGGCCCCTTGTACAAATTCTTTCCCCCATCCCTATCTGGCTAATCTATCGAGAAAGTGTGAGATCGAGATAAGGAGAGCTTGAGCAGCCGCAGAAAGAACTCGTGCGTTCTTGGCTTTCTTCGTGAATCAAGTGAGCGTTCCTAGTTCCCTTTTCTTGCACTCGTGGGGTGCTGTCTTCTTTCTCTCTCGTTGAGCTTTGTGCTCCTGAGCCTCTCTCATTCGTTCCTGGTGTCGTTCTGGTTCGTGGGAATCCTCTTGAGCCTTCGCCTTGGTTTTCCGTTTAATTGGAGAAACGGTCTAGTTATCTGAGCCCGAAGCTTGCTATTTCTTCACGTTTATTATACTGCCATTTTTCCTGTTTGTTTTCTTTGGTTTTCTTCCTTTGCCTGCTGCTGGCTCTGTGCGTGTTATCTTTGCAGGCAATAGGTACAACAAAGGGGATGGCAAATCGGCTAGGAACAGAGGTGCATACCTAACAGTGGTATCAGAGCCACTGGTACACTGCCGAGTTGCATGGAATAGCTTGGATAGCAGCTGCCATCGCTGATGGTCAGCAGGCGCGCTTCCTGGACAGCAACCGAGCCGACTGGACAGTCGCTGCTTTCGTTGGACATAAGCCACACTGCCTTGGACAGCCCGCTTCCCTTCGTTGCCTTTGCGTGTCTTACTGGTTCGTGGGATCGAAACTCTTACTTAGAGTTTTGCTCTGGTAAATTGGCTTGAACCTCTTTTATCGCATTTGTAGTAGCCGCTGGCCGCGGTTTAGGTTCTGGGATTTCGTGCTATTAGATTCCTAGGACTTATGTGCTTATTTGCGTTGACTGTGTTACTTTTGTGATTTTAAGTGGCTTCCGTTGTGACTGCTCTTATTTGTAAGTTTATTGCATTTCTGTGTGAAAAAAAAAATTCTGTGTTTTTTCCAAAATGTCGTTCACTGGTTTTAGTCTTGAACCTTTTAATGGGAAAACTGATTTCTCAATTTGGCAGCAGAAAATGAAAGGAATTTTAATACAACAAAAAGTTTTCAAAGCAATAGATTTGTCGTATCCTGCTGCCGAAACGGCCGAGAAAAAAGCTGAAATGGATGAATTTTCTTACTCCTCTATTATCTTGAATTTATCTGATTCTGTGTTAAGAAAAGTGGGTAAACTGAAATCGGTCAAAGAACTTTGGGAAAAATTAGAAGAGCTCTATACGGAGACTTCACTACCGAGTAAATTGTTTTTACTTGAAAAATTTTTCCGTTTCAAACTCGATTTGAACAAGGAAATTGATGAAAATATTGATGTGTTTACCAAATTAATTCAAGATATTAAGCAAACAGGAGATAAACACATTGATGATTACACACCTATTGTTCTCTTGAATGCTATTCATGATTCTTACAGTGATGTTAAATCTGCTATTAAATATGGTAGAGACAATATAACATTAGAAACTGTTGAGAATGGTCTGAAAAGCAAAGAGATTGATTTTAAAACCAATAGGGGTGGTAATAATTTTGGTAAGGCTATGTTTGTTAGAGGAAGGTCTAAAACTCGTTTTCAAAGACATTCAAACAACCAAAATCAATCATATGCCAAAAACAGAGGTAAGAGTAAGCAAAGATCTCAGTCGAGGCCTAAAAATAGAAAGTGTTTTAATTGTGGTGAAACAGGTCATTACATTAAAGATTGTTCAAGGCCTAAACAAAAACAAAACCAGAATTACAAAAATCAGCATGATGATATTGCTAATATGGCTTCTTCTAGTGAAAACATGGGTGATATTTTTATGGTGACTGAAGTATGTGATGTGCCTACTGTGAATTCTGTGCATTCAAGTGCTTTGTGTGAAAATGAATGGCTTGTAGATTCTGCGTGCACTTTCCACATGTCTCCATTCAAAAATATGTTTTCTACTTATAAAGAAGTGAAGCATGGGCCTGTTTCTATGGCTAATGAAAAGATGTGTCAAGTTGCTGATCTTGGTGATGTATGCTTGAAATTTGATTCAGGTTATGTGCTGACTTTGAAAAATGTTAGACATGTTCCTGATTTATGTCATAATTTGATTTCCTGTGCATCTTTGGAAGATGACGGTCTATAGGGTAGATGGGGTAATGAAAATCTTGAAAGGTTCTTTGGTGATTTTCAAAGCTGAAAAATTGAGAAACTTGTATGTTTGCCATGCTGAACATGAATCTTGTATGCAAAACTTTGTGAATGCTGTCTTGAGTGATAAAACTGATTTGTGGCACAAAAGACTTGGTCACATGAGTTCTAAAGGTTTAGAAATTTTGCATAAAGATGGTTACTTTGGTACTGAAAAATTGTCTTGTGTGCCATTTTGTGACGCATGTGTTCTAGGCAAACAATGTAGAGTCAAGTTTCCACATTCCCCAAGTCCCAAATCATATCACTTCTGAAATTCTTGAATATTTGCATGCTGATATTTGGGGTCCTGCTAGTGTGCCCACAAATGGTGGAAATCAATATTTCTTATCTGTGATTGAAGATTTTTCAAGGAAAGTTTGGGTGTTTTTATTGAAAAACAAATCTGATGTGTTTGAGAAGTTTAAAAACTGGAAAAACTTGATTGAAAATCAAACTGGTAAGAAAATTAAAATTCTAAGAACCGATAATGGTCTTGAATTTTGTAACAAATTGTTTGACAACCTGTGTGCTGAATATGGTATTCAAAGACACAAGACTGTCCCTTATATGCCTCAGCAAAATGGTGTTGTTGAACGTATGAATAGAACTTTACTTGAAAGGGTGAGGTGTATGCTTGCATGTTCTGGACTTTCAAAAAAGTTCTGGGGTCAAGCTGTTTGTACAGCAGCTTATTTGATAAATAGATCCCCTTCTGTGCCTTTGAATGGTAAGTGTCCAGAATTTGTATGGTCGGGTACGCAAACTGATTTATCAAACTTGAAAGTTTTTGGTTGTTCTGCTTTTGTGCATCAGAAACAAGATAAACTTGAACCTAGATCAGTAAAATGTGTTTTTCTTGGCTATCCTGATGGGGTTAAGGGTTATAGATTGTGGTTAAGGGATCAAGCTGGTTTTAAAGTGTTAATCAGTAGGGATGTTGTTTTGAATGAATCTGATTTTCCATGTTTATCTGCTCCCTTACCCATTCCCCAAGCTGCCACTTCTCCAAACAAGGTGGAGCATTTGCCTGGTCCAAGTCTTGTTTCTGAAAATGTGCAGAATGTGCCTGCTGTGGATGAAGTGTCTGATAATCTGTCTGAAAATGCTATTGATGATGTTAGAAAACGGTGTTCAGATCAATCAGAATTGATACCCGGTGCAGCGGAAGTTTTAAAATTTTATATGGAACGATTCCATATCATGGGTATCCAAACTTTACGATTAAATTGTGCGTGTAAAAATTAAATAACAATTAAATTTTTACCAATTCTTCAATCAGGTCCACGAACAGAAGTTTAATCCCTCTGATAGACTGCACTAGAAAGTCTATCAGAAGTTTCTGCGAAGAGATAGAACAGATATGATCTGCTAATTCAGACTGCAAATTCGAAATTCACAGACTGAAAATTCTCTAAGACAGAGAGAGAGGGGGCGGCCGAATTCTCAAGACTGGAGGCTAGGGTTTTCAAAAATTTGACCTCTGTTGTGTGTAATTTCTGTACTGCAATAACTTATTTATAATGTGGGCTGCTAACAACTTAGGGCCCATTAATCATAAGTTCAAGCCTGACAAGCAAAGCCCGCATGTTAAGAAATTAATATAAAATTCATCGTTACTCAGATTGATAAACCAATTTCACCAATGTGCACAGAAACCATTTCTGCATCTTTTAAAGTCAAGATAAATTTTTCTGAATCCGAATTCAGTGGTTTCCAAAAATGTCCATCACTATGTCATTTTAGGAAATCTTACTCCCTCTACTCTTAAATAAGAAGTCCCACTTCTTTATTCACTAAATTTAACTCTTTAAATTTAATTATCTCAATGGGGATTAAAAATCCATTACTTGTGTGACCCTCAATGGTTCAGGGATACAGCTAGTCGTGGGCTCACAACTCCTTATGACTCGGAACAACAATTTCCGACTTACCCATCGAATCATGGTAAGAGCGTCCAGCAACATCGCCCCATGATTCCCTAGGTATCACTGATAGTGCCTGCAAGAACCAATAGATTTTGGTTAGCGTACAGTACGGTCCCTTCATCCATATATCCCGATCGAATCAACAACTATTGGTAAATCGAGAGTCGTTCGAGATTCGATAACTATGCAATGCATCTTGAAGATCAAATAGTGACATCGCATGTGCTACTAAGAAACCATTTCTTAAAACACATCATGTACTCTGGCCAGAGATTCGTCACACTAATATCTCCTCAGATTGCATAGGATATCCACACTAGCAAGTATGTGGTGAATCCTTGACAACAAAGCATCGACTCCTATATGTGTCGTAACTGTACCCAATCCCGACACCTGATGACCCCAATAGAGTCGGTAAACGAGTCAAAGTACAGTACTAGCATATAGAGTCTCAATGATGTTTCAAGTAGTAAGGACTAATGGTGTACAACCAAAACCGCAGACTTTATCCACTCGATAAGTGATAACCACTTGGAAAGTCCGGATAGGGTAGTTCGATCATTCATCGTATGAATATCCATTTGCATGCTTTGAACATCTCTATGTTCCATACCAATGAAACGTGGTACTCGGCATCGCAAATGCTAGTCTCAATCTCGAGCGATCCTTATCCTTATTAACGGACGGCTCAATCGACTAGGAACTGTTTAGAATATACAGTGACTATAAGATGTGTTTCATGATAGCCATCCCCATGTGCCACCACATCTTACATACACTATAGTATATTCAAGGTCTTCATCTAAATATCTTATAGTATGTCACAACATAATAATATGATAAAAGATAAAGTAAATGCCATTATAAAAGTGTAAATTATATTAAACAAAAGATTGTTTATACATAGAGTCATAAAAGCCCTTAGCCACAAGTTGGCTCACCGGGCACCCACTCTTTCAATCTCCCACTTGCCCTAAAGCCAACTAGTCATACTACGCAGTCCCATTGCTTCGCGATGTTTGTCAAATAATGGTCCTGGCAAGGGCTTAGTAAGTGGATCATCGATATTATCTGCAGAGGCCACTCTCTCGACAGTGATGTCTCCTCTTTCCACGATCTCCCGGATGATGTGGTATTTCCTCAGTACGTGTTTGGATCTTTGATGAGACCTTGGTTCCTTTGCCTGAGCAACGGCACCCGTGTTGTCACAGTACACCAGGACTGGACAAACAGCTTCAGGAATGACGCCCAACTCTTGGACGAAATTCCTCATCCAAACGGCCTCTTTAGCAGCAGCTGATGCCGCAATGTATTCTGCCTCAGTGGTGGAATTCGCTGTGGTGTCCTGCTTGGAACTCTTCCAAGAGACAGCACCGCCATTGAGCATGAACACAAATCCAGAGGTTGACTTCGAGTCATCCACGTCACTTTGGAAGCTAGAGTCGGTATAGCCTTCCAATTTCAGTTCTCTTCCTCCATATACCATGAACATATTCTTAGTCCTTCGTAACTACTTAAGAATGTCCTTCACGCCTTTCCAATGCATTTGACCGGGATTGGCTTGATATCTGCTCGTGACACTCAGAGCAAATGCTACATCCGGTCTGGTAGATATCATCCCATACATGATACTACCTATGGCTGACGCATATGGTACATATGTCATTTTCTCTATCTCTTCATTAGTCTTGGGACACATGGACTTGGATAGAGAAACTCCATGACACATAGGTAGATGTCCTCTCTTGGACCCATCCATTGAAAACCTTTTCAATATGGTGTCGATGTAGGTTGATTGAGTGAGTCCTATCATTCTTTTAGATCTATCTCTATAGATCTGAATTCCTATAATATAGGATGCCTTACCTAAATCCTTCATCGAGAATCTACCTGATAACCATATCTTTGTTGACTGCAACATCCCTACATCATTCCCAATGAGTAGGATGTCATCAACATAAAGTACTAAGAATGTCACAGCATCCTTAATTACTTTCTTGTACACGCATGGTTCCTCCGGGTTCTTGATGAAAGCAAAATCCTTTATTGTTTCATCAAATTTCTGGTTCCAACTTCTTGATGCTTGTTTGAGACCATAGATTGATCTCTGAAGCTTGCATACCTTATGTTCGCTTCCCATGGATGTGTATCCCTCAGGCTACGTCATATAGATCTCTTCCTTAATGTTTCCATTAAGAAATGCAGTCTTTACATCCATTTGCCATATCTCATAGTCATACCATGCTGCTATGGCAATAAGAATTCTTATGGACTTGAACATTGCAACTGGTGAAAAGGTTTCATCATAGTCAACTCCTTGTCTTTGAGTATAACCTTTCGCCACCAATCGTGCCTTGTAGGTCAATACCTTACCATCAGGCCCAAGCTTTCTCTTGTAGATCCATTTACACCCTATTGGAACAATTCCATCGGGAGGATCTACTAAAGACCAAACTTGGTTTGTATGCATCGAATCTATTTCCGACTGCATAGCTTCAAGCCATAAATTTGAATCCGCATCCGAAATTACTTCCTTGAAGTTTCTTGGATCACATCCAACGTCGGGTTCATCTTGATCCCCTTCAAGAAGAAGACCATATCGAATTGGAGGTCTAGAAGTCCTCTTGGATCTTCTAGGTATAGGCATGTCCTCTGAAGATTCTTGAGGTATGGGATCATTATTTTGTATTTTGGGTTCTTCTCGAATTTCTTCGAGTTCCATCATCTCGCCTTTCTTATCCAATAAGAACTCCTTCTCCAAGAAGGTGGCATTCCTTGAAACAAACACTTTTGTTTCAGTAGGATGATAGAAATAATATCCGATTGAATTCTTCGGATACCCTACAAAATAACATAAGGTGGATCGACTATCCAACTTATCTCCCACTGTCTGCTTCACGTAAGCAGGACATCCCCAAATCCTCAAGTATGAATACTTAGGAGCTTTGCCATTCCATAACTCGTATGGTGTTTTGTTCACTGCTTTAGTGTGAACGTTGTTCAACAACAATACCGCCGTTTCAAGAGCATAGCCCCAAAACGAAGTTGGGAGCTCAGTGAAGCTCATCATGGATCGAACCATGTCCAACAAAGTTCGATTACGACGCTCCGATACACCATTCAGCTGAGGTATCATAGGAGGAGTCCACTGAGAGAGAATCCCATTCTCTTTCAGATAGTCCAAAAACTCGGTACTTAAGTATTCTCCACCTCGATCCGATCGAAGTGCTTTAATACTTTTACCTAGCTTGTTTTCTACTTCAGCCTTGAATTCTTTGAACTTTTCAAATGCTTTAGACTTATATTTCATTAAATATAAATACCCATATCTTGAATAATCATCTGTAAAGGTAATGAAGTAGGTGTGGCCATATTGAGTACCAATTCTAAATGGACCACAAACATCTGTATGGATCAAATCCAACAGATTTTGACTACGCTCAGGTTTCCCCTTAAAAGGAGATTTAGTCATTTTTCCTTTCAGGCAGGATTCACAAGTAGATAGAGAGTTAATATCAGACATATCAAACATGCCCTATCCCACTAGCTTGTTCATCCTCTTTGAGGAAATATGACCTAGTCTAGCATGCCAAAGGTTTGCTGGGTTTTGACTATCGATTTTCCTTTTGTTTGTTGTTATCGGTTTATCAACATAATTTATTGGAACGTCTTTTAATTTTAAGTTATATAGATCGTTTTCAAGTTGTCCATTTCCAATCAAACATTCATTCTTGTAAATATTGTAAATCTCATTCACAAAATTGCAAGAATAACCATCTCTTTCAAGCATAGAAACAGAAATAATGTTTTTAATCAAATCTGGAACAAATAAAACATCTCTCAAAAGTAACTTAAAACCGTTCTGCAAAGTTAAATAAACATCTCCCACAGCTTTAGCTTCAACTCTGGAACCATTTCCGAGCCTCAGCTGGGTCTCACCCATTCTAAGCTTGCGACTTCTTGTCATCACCTGCAAATCATTGCAAATGTGAGATCCACATCCGGTATCCAATACCCAAGAATTAGTATTAAGTGAAACATTTATTTCAATATAGAACATACCCTTCGCAGTTCGCAACTGCTCTAGATATTCCTTGCAGTTACGTTTCCAATGAACGGGTTTCTTGCAGTGATGGCAAACATCCTTGGACTTTTCCATGTTTGAAGCCTTTGTCTTGTACTTCTTCTCGGGTCCGGTTTTCTTGGGTGGGGCAGAACGTTTCTTACCCTTTGTACTTGGCCCCTTCTTAGCAGAAGAAGAGGAGCCCACCAAGAAAGCCGACTTATCCTTCTTTAAAGTGGATTCATATGTTACAAGCATATTGACCATCTCTTCAAGGGAGGCCTCTATCTTGTTCATATTGAAATTCACCACAAATCCGTCAAACGAAGAAGGAAGAGATAGAAGTAATAAGTCCACGTTGAGTTCATGCTCCAACACCAAGTCAAGCGTTACAAACTTCTGTATGAGCCAAATCACTCGTACCCCATGATCACGGACCGAAGTCCCTTCACGCATGCGACACGTCATTAGCTCTTTTACAGTAGCGAACCTTTCAGCTCTCGATTGAGCCCCAAAAAGTTCCTTGAGTTGTACGTGAATGTCAGCAGCATTCACGGTATCCTCAAATCGCCTCTGGAGTTCATCAGACATCGAGGCTTGCTGTAACACCCGGTATTTTTAATTACATGAATCCGCCTGCATAATTAGGATAATTAATTATTTAAATTTTATGATTTATGGGTTAAATAATTATGTGAATTATTTATGCATGATTTAATTCATTTTTAAGCATTTAACCCATAATTAGTAATTTTTATGATTTTTAGTATTTTTATTATTTGATCGCGTAGACGGGACCGTGGACGGATGAGATGACGACTTTCCACCCAAATTATTTTTTGAGCCTTTTTAGAGCCTTAAAATATTATTTTGAGTTTTATTATCTCAAAATTTTAAGTATTTAATTTTATTTAATTTTAGGGGTCATTTTTATCAAAAATTAGTCAAAATACTGACTTTTTAGTATTTTTAAAATTCCCCTAAATTAATATTTCGAGATTTATTTTATGTATCTTATTTTTTTTAGTTTAATTAGGGGTTAAAGTTGTATATTAATTATTTAAAACCTTTTTATATTTAATTATTTAACCTATATTTTAATTAACACCAAAAATAAAACCTATTCTACCTAAAACCCTATTCTAGCCGATCACTCCAAGCTCCCAGCCGTCACCCCACTGTTCATCATCTTCTCCAATCGGTCTTCAGCCCTAAAACTCCATAGGAGGTCGGTTTTCGAAGGTTCCAAGCAAGCCAAGACATCCCGTCGTCGTCCCGTCGTCCCGAAGCCCGTCGTTCACGCTTTTAGCTCTATAAATCGGTATTAAGGCATGTTTCTATTCACTTTTTAATCCTATATCAGTGTATGTATGTGTGTGGGTGTGTAGTACCGAGACTCATCTTTTTGACAACACGTTTCTTTCAAAATTTGTTCTCTCAAGCACTCGGTTTTGGTTTGTGATTGCATGCTCACGTTTTTCATGTCCATGGCTAGGTGGGCTGCTGGTCCATGGTTAGAAAGGTTCTTTGGGGTCCTTAGGGTTGAGTGGCAGGGTCAGACACGGGTTGGAACGGGCTAGGACCGGTCTGGTTCGAGATGAACCATACTGCCCGTTTTCTGCTGCGCAGGCTAGGGTTCGTGGAAGAGGTTTCGGTGTAGGCTAAGGGGACAGCATGGGGTTCGGGCCAGGGTATGGTTCGAACCGGCAGGACCCTGGGGAGGTCTTGCCGGCGGGGCTCCGGCCACGGTGGCCGGAGCTGGGCTGCAGCAGGCCGTGAAGGCCTGCTGCTCGTGCGGCCGAGACAAGGAGGGAAAGGTAAGGTAGGGTTTCGGGTTCTAGGGTTTGACTTGGATCCGGGTCGGGTCAGGTGGTCCGGCTCGGGTCTAAAATAAGATGGGTTAAGTTAAGTGGGTCCGGGTCCGGGTTATTTTAATTGGGCTCGGGTATTTTTATTTTTAAGTCTTTAAGTTAATTAGGAATTAAATGGACTAATTAAATTCCCAAAAATTTAATTAGTACCATTTAATTTATTTGGGTTCCATTAAATTATTTTGGGTTATTTTAGTTATTTTTGGGCTTTTAATAATTTTTATTTAAGTTTTTAAGTTGGCCAGAAATTTTTATGGACTTGGGAGCCCATGAAAGTTATCGGGCCTATTATTGGGCTTTTGGGCCCATTGGGCCAGGGACAGTGTTATTGGGCCTAATTTAGTCTTAATGGGCTTTGGTTGATTTATGGGCCAAGTCTTAAGTTAATGGGCTTGCATGTCTAGGGCCAGCAGCTGTATCAAACCATGAGAAATTTGCGTGTGTCCCGAGTTTATATTTAATTATTTTTATGCATGAAAAGTTATTTGAATATTTATATGATATTAAAAAAATAAATTAAATATAAATGAAGGACACACAATTTATTTAAGTACATGCATTCATGAAATCAATTTTTATGCTATGATTGAATTTCTATGGTTGAGCAAATAAAATATTTCAGGTGGAAATTGAAGTAGTGTGGCCATTTATGTATGGGCAGTTTCTGCCATTTATGTATGGGCAGTTTTCTGCCATTTATGTATGGGTGGTTCGCCACCAGCCTCGTACGATGGTTTCTTAGACTGATCAGTCGCACTATGGGTCACACTTACGGATAGGACCATTCAATGTTAAGAAAATAAATGCTCAACAACTCTAGTATGTATGATATTATGTATGTTATGTATGTTTATTTATGTAAGTTATGTTATGTAATTTTTAAGCATGCTCATTCATGTATATGTATGTATTAGTATTAAATTGATTTAAATTATTTTTAAACCCTTGTTAGTATGCATGTTGGGCCTCTAGGCTCACTACACTGTTATGGTGCAGGTGAGTACGTAGAGGAGCAGGTTACTCCTACCGGTGGTGAGGATGTATGAGCAGCGCTGCAGTAGCCCCGTGACCGTGACAACTTCTGAGTCACCGTGCATGTTGTCATGATACATTTTAATATTTTTAGTGGTTGAGGTTTATTGGAATATTTTATTAAATATTTTTAGTGCATGCACATATTTTAATTATTTTATTTATGCAGTATATTTTTAATTATTGTTTTGACTCAGATGGTTATTTAAAAGAATGCATTTTTCTTAAGTATTTAATTATTTATTTATTTAGTCGTGTATTTATTTTAATTATTTTATTCTGTGCATATATGTATGGGCATATATGTACATATATTTATTTAGTAGTATAAAAAAAAAAAAATTTTCCGCATATTTATTTATTAGAGAGTTAGGGTCGTTTCAGTTGGTATCAGAGCACGGTCCTTGGAGGGGTCACTACTGCTATGCTAGCTCAGAAATCCACGCTACCGGTCTGTAAGTTTTAATGTTTATAGTATGATTTAATTTCTAGAATTTAAAGTTAGCCTTAATTTTAAACACTTAGTTATGCATGGCGATTTACGTAAATAAATATGTGGTGGTGCAGAATACCTTCCAGACAAGTGAACCGACGTGGGAGACCTCCACATCCACCTCCACCTCCACCGCCACCTCAGCAGCACCCCATGACAGCACTGGAGCAGGCCAGTGCCACGATGATGGCGGGTATTACTGCTCTGTTGGAGCAGCAGGCTGCCCGTCCCAGACTGTCCCATGAGGAGGACGTCGCAGAGAGGTTCCAGAAGAAGGGGCCTAAGGAGTTTTTGGGGACCACCGATCCTTTGGTGGCTGAGGGATGGATTCGCTCTCTTGAGTCCATCTTCGACTATATGGGGATCACAGACATCGACAGGGTGAGCTGTGCGACGTACATGATGCGAGGCGATGCAGCCCTTTGGTGGGAGGGTGCAGTTAGAGGGGTCCATCTACCTACACTGACGTGGGCTGAGTTCAGGTGTATCTTCTACGCCAAGTATTTCACTGAGGATGTGCGCAGTCGCATGATCCGGGAGTTCATGAGTCTCCGTCAGGGGGACAGATCTGTTGTGGAGTACGTGAGCCAGTTTGAGAGGGGCTGTCACTTTGTGCCCATGATTGCTGATAGTCCGCAGGAGAAGCTGCGACAGTTTGTGGAGGGCCTGAAGGCTGAGATCAGGCATGACGTGCGTATGGCAGACGTCTTTACATATGAGTCTGCAGTCAGCAGGGCCTTGCGTTCCGAGGAGGGACGGAGAGAGATACATAGAGAGCAGCAGGGTAAGAGGCAGTTTATGTAGACAGGGTATCAGCGACCATCTTCGCAGCCACCTGCGAAGAAGCAGTCTACAGGGCCATCTAAGGGCCCGAATCAGCAGAGGCCTCAGGGGAAGCCACAGCAGCAGACTAGGGGCGGGGCCCCTACTCCAGGGAGGTATCCAGTATGTCCGAAGTGCCAGAAGATGCATTCCGGGCAGTGTCTATTGGGAGCAGGAGTCTGCTATCGCTGCAAGGAGCCAGGGCATCAGATTGCCAACTGCCCGCAGAGGCAGAACGTCAGTGGGCGAGTGTATGTGATGCAGGCAGAGGAGGCAGACCCAGATACCTCCTTGATCACCGGAATACCTAACCCCTAGAACTTTTTCAATTCTTTGCTTTTGTTTAATTGCGATTATATCTGAATGCCTGTTACATGAGTTTAATTATCAGCATGCTAGAATAAGAATTTTGTTTCTTTGTGATTAGAATTAAGGATTTTAGTGTTTTAACCTTGGGAGCATAGTGGTGTGAATTGTTGGGAATCTTCTGCGTGCAGGGAGAATTCTAGTTGGAGGCAACTCCACGTTTGCGTTGCTAGATTTAGGAGCCACGCATTCGTTTATCTCCCGGGATTTTATCAGACGGATAGGCATTTCACCAGAGGTTGTAGACAGTGGTTACGATGTTACCATGCCATCCGGACAGATTATCACTACCACTAGTGTCATCAGGGACCTGGAATTGGAGTTGCAGGGACACTCCATTCGAGCAGATCTAGTGGTTCTTCCATTGACTGGGTTTGACTTGATTCTGGGTATGGACTGGCTATCAGTTAATGGAGCTTCGATTGATTTCCGACGTAGGACAGTGTCAGTGAAGCCAGCAGGAGGTGAGATGTTTACTTTCTTTGCATCTCAGTCTAGCAGTATTCCTCAGATGATATCACTTGTTCGTGCGAGGAAACTGTTGCGCCATGGATGTCAGGGTTTTCTTGCTAGTGTGGTCACTACCTCAGATGTTTCTAGCAGATCTTTATCAGATATAGAGGTGGTACGTGACTATCCAGATGTTTTTCCTGACGATGTTGCAGGAGTTCCACCAGTGAGAGAGGTGGAGTTCAGTATTGAGTTGTTGCCGGATACTGTGCCTATCTCTAAGGCACCGTATCGACTTGCTCCTACAGAGATGAGAGAGTTGAAGGAGCAGATTCAGGAGCTGTTGGAGAAGGGTTTTGTTCGTCCTAGCTTTTCTCCATGGGGAGCTCCAGTGTTGTTCGTGAAGAAGAAGGACGGCAGCATGAGATTGTGCATCGACTACCGAGAACTCAACAGAGTCACAGTGAAGAATAAGTATCCACTACCGAGGATAGAGGATTTATTCGATCAGTTGCAGGGAGCTTCGGTATTCTCCAAGATCGATCTGCGATCTGGTTACCATCAGCTGAGAGTCAGGGATTCAGACGTGTCTAAGACTGCCTTTAGGACATGATATGGGCATTAAGAGTTCTTAGTGATGCCCTTTGGGTTGACCAATGCTCCAGCAGTTTTTATGGATCTCATGCATCGTGTCTTCCAGCCGTATCTAGATCAGTTTGTCATTGTATTCATTGATGACATATTGATCTACTCGAGGAGCATTGAGGAGCATACACAGCATTTGCATACAGCCTTGCAGACTTTGAGAGAGCATCGACTTTTTGCAAAGTTCAGTAAGTGTGAGTTTTGGTTGGAGCAAGTGGCGTTTCTAGGCCACATTATTTCTAGGGATGGGATTGCAGTGGATCAGTCCAAGGTGCAGGCAGTGAAGGATTGGGGGATTCCAAAGAATGCTTCGGAGATTCGTAGCTTCTTGGGTTTGGCAGGATACTATAGGAAGTTCATCAAGGGTTTTTCCTCTATTGCAGTACCCTTGACTTCCTTAACCAAGAAGAACGCGAAGTATAGTTGGAGTCCAAATTGTCAGAGGAGCTTTGATCAGCTGAAGGATGCACTTACTTCAGCACCTGTGTTAGCTATGACAGTGCCACATGAGGAGTTAGTGGTGTACACCGACGCGTCCAAGCTTGGTTTGGGCGCAGTACTTATGCAGAGTGGCAGAGTTATCGCATATGCGTCGCGACAGTTGAAGATTCATGAGCAGAACTATCCGACGCATGATTTGGAGCTTGCAGCAGTGGTATTTGCGTTGAAAATCTGGAGGCACTATCTTTACGGCGAGAAGTGCAAGATTTTCACCGACCACAAGAGCCTCAAGTACTTCTTCACCCAGAAGGACTTGAACATGAGGCAGCGCAGATGGCTTGAGCTTGTTAAGGACTATGACTGTGACATTAGCTACCATCCGGGTAAGGCTAATGTAGTGGCAGATGCTTTGAGTCGGAAGTCGTCAGTGGTATCATGTTTGACTGTACAGTTACCACTACAGACCGAGATTCAGAGATTTGGTTTGGAGTGCTATCCGAGTGGCCATGCACCAAGCTTGTCAGTGTTGACGGTGCAGCCAGTTCTGCGAGATCGGATTAGAGAGGGACAGTCCACTAATGAGGAGCTACAGCGATGGAGACAGAGAGATGAGGCCAGAGGTAATCTGTTGTATACAGTGGAGGATGGCATCGTTCAGTACCGTGGGAGGATGTGGGTACCGAACGTTGATCAGTTGAGAGCCGAGATTCTAGCAGAGGCTCATGCATCTCCGTACTCCATTCACCCCGGAAGTACGAAGATGTACCGAGACTTGCAGTTATTGTATTGGTGGCCTAGGATGAAGAGTGACATCGGGAGAGTGGTGTCAGAGTGCTTGACTTGTCAGCAAGTCAAAGCAGAGCATCAGCGTCCAGCAGGACTTCTTAGACCTCTCCCTATTCCGGAATGGAAGTGGGAGAATATTACGATGGACTTTGTGGTTGGCTTACCGAGGAGTACCAGAGGGTGTACAACGATTTGGGTGATTGTGGATAGACTCACCAAGTCAGCTCATTTCTTGCCGGTAAGAACTACTTACACTTTGACACAGTATGCAGAGCTTTACGTCAGAGAGATTGTTAGACTGCATGGCATACCAGTGTCTATCGTGTCAGACAGAGATCCGAGGTTCACCTCAGCGTTTTGGAAGAGTCTGCACACAGCTTTGGGGACTAGACTTTTGTTCAGTACAGCATTTCATCCCCAGACAGATGGTCAGTCCGAGAGAGTGATCCAGGTTCTCGAGGATCTTTTGAGAGCTTGTGTCATCGATTTTCGAGGATCTTGGGAGACTAGACTGCCATTAGTGGAGTTTACCTATAACAACAGCTTTCAGTCGTCTATAGGTATGGCTCCTTATGCAGCACTTTATGGGAGGAGATGCAGATCTCCTGTGCATTGGGATGAGGTTGGTGAGAGGATTTTGTTGGGTCCAGAGATTGTGCAGCAGACAGCTGACATCGTGACGCAGATCCGAGCGAGGATGAGGACTGCGCAGAGTCGGCAGAAGAGTTATGCAGATGACAGACGACGCGATTTGGAGTTTGCTGTAGGTGATCACGTATTCTTGAAGGTGTCACCTATGAAGGGAGTAGCGCGTTTTGGACGGAGAGGCAAGCTTAATCCGAGATATATAGGGCCATTCGAGATCTTGGAGCGAGTTGGCACGTTGGCCTATCGTTTAGCTCTACCTCCAGGGCTAGCGGCAGTGCACAACGTTTTCCATGTATCCATGCTTCGGAGATATGTCTCCAACCCGTCGCATGTGTTGGATTTCGAGCCCTTACAGTTGCCACCAGATCTTGTTTACGAGGAGAGACCAGTGCGGATTTTGGCTAGAGAGGAGCGGAGGCTTAGGACGCGGGTCATACCGATGGTCAGAGTCCAGTGGCTGAATCACTCGGAGGAGGAAGCTACTTGGGAGACCGAGGAGGATATGAGGACTCGCTACCCGGAGTTGTTCGGGTAAGTACTTTAATTTCGAGGACGAAATTCAATTTAAGAGGGGGAGAATTGTAACACCCGGTATTTTTAATTACATGAATCCGCCTGCATAATTAGGATAATTAATTATTTAAATTTTATGATTTATGGGTTAAATAATTATGTGAATTATTTATGCATGATTTAATTCATTTTTAAGAATTTAACCCATAATTAGTAATTTTTATGATTTTTAGTATTTTTATTATTTGATCGCGTAGACGGGACCGTGGACGGACGAGATGACGACTTTCCACCCAAATTATTTTTTGAGCCTTTTTAGAGCCTTAAAATATTATTTTGAGTTTTATTATCTCAAAATTTTAAGTATTTAATTTTATTTAATTTTAGGGGTCATTTTTATCCAAAATTAGTCAAAATACTGACTTTTTAGTATTTTTAAAATTCCCCTAAATTAATATTTCGAGATTTATTTTATGTATCTTATTTTTTTTAGTTTAATTAGGGGTTAAAGTTGTATATTAATTATTTAAAACCTTTTTATATTTAATTATTTAACCTATATTTTAATTAACACCAAAAATAAAACCTATTCTACCTAAAACCCTATTCTAGCCGATCACTCCAAGCTCCCAGCCGTCACCCCACTGTTCATCATCTTCTCCAATCGGTCTTCAGCCCTAAAACTCCATAGGAGGTCGGTTTTCGAAGGTTCCAAGCAAGCCAAGGCATCCCGTCGTCGTCCCGTCGTCCCGAAGCCCGTCGTACACGCTTTTAGCTCTATAAATCGGTATTAAGGCATGTTTCTATTCACTTTTTAATCCTATATCAGTGTATGTATGTGTGTGGGTGTGTAGTACCGAGACTCATCTTTTTGACAGCACGTTTCTTTCAAAATTTGTTCTCTCAAGCACTCGGTTTTGGTTTGTGATTGCATGCTCACGTTTTTCATGTCCATGGCTAGGTGGGCTGCTGGTCCATGGTTAGAAAGGTTCTTTGGGGTCCCTAGGGTCGAGTGGCAGGGTCAGACACGGGTTGGAACGGGCTAGGACCGGTCTGGTTCGAGATGAACCATGACTGCCCGTTTTCTGCTGCGCAGGCTAGGGTTCGTGGAAGAGGTTTCGGTGTAGGCTAAGGGGACAGCATGGGGTTCGGGCCAGGGTATGGTTTGAACCGGCAGGACCCTGGGGAGGTCCTGCCGGCGGGGCTCCGGCCACGGTGGCCGGAGCTGGGCTGCAGCAGGCCGTGAAGGCCTGCTGCTCGTGCGGCCGAGACAAGGAGGGAAAGGTAAGGTAGGGTTTCGGGTTCTAGGGTTTGACTTGGATCCGGGTCGGGTCAGGCGGTCCGGGTCGGGTCTAAAATAAGATGGGTTAAGTTAAGTGGGTCCGGGTCCGGGTTATTTTAATTGGGCTCGGGTATTTTTATTTTTAAGTCTTTAAGTTAATTAGGAATTAAATGGACTAATTAAATTCCCAAAAAATTAATTAGTACCATTTAATTTATTTGGGTTCCATTAAATTATTTTGGGTTATTTTAGTTATTTTTGGGCTTTTAATAATTTTTATTTAAGTTTTTAAGTTGGCCAGAAATTTTTATGGACTTGGGAGCCCATGAAAGTTATCGGGCCTATTATTGGGCTTTTGGGCCCATTGGGCCAGGGACAGTGTTATTGGGTCTAATTTAGTCTTAATGGGCTTTGGTTGATTTATGAGCCAAGTCTTAAGTTAATGGGCTTGCATGTCTAGGGCCAGCAGCTGTATCAAACCATGAGAAATTTGCGTGTGTCCCGAGTTTATATTTAATTATTTTTATGCGTGAAAAGTTATTTGAATATTTATATGATATTAAAAAAATAAATTAAATATAAATGAAGGACACACAATTTATTTAAGTACATGCATTCATGAAATCAATTTTTATGCTATGATTGAATTTCTATGGTTGAGCAAATAAAATATTTCAGGTGGAAATTGAAGTAGTGTGGCCATTTATGTATGGGCAGTTTCTGCCATTTATGTATGGGCAGTTTTCTGCCATTTATGTATGGGTGGTTCGCCACCAGCCTCGTACGATGGTTTCTTAGACTGATCAGTCGCACTATGGGTCACACTTACGGATAGGACCATTCAATGTTAAGAAAATAAATGCTCAACAACTCTAGTATGTATGATATTATGTATGTTATGTATGTTTATTTATGTAAGTTATGTTATGTAATTTTTAAGCATGCTCATTCATGTATATGTATGTATTAGTATTAAATTGATTTAAATTATTTTTAAACCCTTGTTAGTATGCATGTTGGGCCTCTAGGCTCACTACACTGTTATGGTGCAGGTGAGTACGTAGAGGAGCAGGTTACTCCTACCGGTGGTGAGGATGTATGAGCAGCGCTGCAGTAGCCCCGTGACCGTGACAGCTTCTGAGTCACCGTGCATGTTGTCATGATACATTTTAATATTTTTAGTGGTTGAGGTTTATTGGAATATTTTATTAAATATTTTTAGTGCATGCACATATTTTAATTATTTTATTTATGCAGTATATTTTTAATTATTGTTTTGACTCAGATGGTTATTTAAAAGAATGCATTTTTCTTTATTATTTAATTATTTATTTATTTAGTCGTGTATTTATTTTAATTATTTTATTCTGTGCATATATGTATGGGCATATATGTACATATATTTATTTAGTAGTATAAAAAAAAAAAAATTTTCCGCATATTTATTTATTAGAGAGTTAGGGTCGTTTCACTTGCATATAGCATTTGGCCTTGATATCATGGTCCCACCATGTATCAAGTTTGGCCAACTGTTTCGGACTTATGTCAGCTGGTGCTTCCTTCGGAGGAGATTTTTCTAACACGTAGAGCATCTTCTCCGAGGTCAAGACAATCTTCAACTTACGAAACCATTCCGTATAGTTTGCGCCAGTCAGTTTATTTTGTTCGAGGATAGAGAATAGTGGATTACGCGAATTCATCTTTATGAAATACTGAAAAGAAACAGACACTTATCAGTGATTGTTTAATTAATTTACTAAGACATAAAATAGGTGAAATTTATTTTATGAATCTCACTCCCACTATTTTAACGATTTCACTACCCTCTAGTGAAAACGGGAAACTGTTTTCCTTAGTGGGAACATGGAGTCCAATTGACAAACTATGGTTCCAAATAATATCAGCCAACCATAATTTTCAAAAGGTAGAGCTCAATTGCTTCCAAAGAAACCTCCACGTTTTTACCTCATGTCCAATAAGGGCCCAATAATATGAAGCCGGTTATTGTGACACGTCAACATGACCCATCAATATTAAGTTGTGATGGACGGTCGCCATGTGGATCCCCAATAATATAGGGAAATCCCATGGGAGTTCCACCCAACTTACAACATGTGTCGATCCAATGTACAGCTTTCCGACGAACGGGCCCCCCCAATAATATGAGCCGGACCGTATCTGCGGGTAGCATCTCATACATTGATCGTTGATGGAAGGTAGGAACATTTAAACAATATTTAAATTTCCTTTATTTATCTTGATATCAATTTTAAATCATATTTAAAATGAGGGATTTTAATTTTGAAAATTTGTCTCATCATTTAAAATTTGAATGCTTGCGGGATTCATACAATTTAGTCTAAACATGAATACAACGATAATATCATATATTATATTTTAGGATGATCGATTCCATTACTAATCGACCCGTGGTTGCCAATCACGAGTCTAAGTCAAATCCTAGGTGATATGCAAGTATGCAATGCAATCCTATTACATTGTGCTTTCAATTTACATTTCTTTAGTCTTTATTGTCTGCTGGGCCCACCTCCGTCTTCAAATCTTCATCTCCCACTAAGTATAATGTATTTACAATAAATAACTATGACAAGTAGGGGATACATTTTAAGGGGTGGGAACGGGCCATAAACCAGACCCACTTTTATTACATATGACAATTCATATTGGGCCATAAACCAGGCCCATTAATAAATCCAACAACAATAAAAACAAATGTAAATTCCTAACATACACCTACAAAATTGGTCATGGCAATCGATCATTCATCGTATGAATATCCATTTTCATGCTTTGAACATCTCTATGTTCCATACCAATGAAACGTGGTACTCGGCATCGCAAATGCTAGTCTCAATCTCGAGCGATCCTTATCCTTATTAACGGACGGCTCAATCGACTAGGAACTGTTTAGAATATACAGTGACTATAAGATGTGTTTCATGATAGCCATCCCCATGTGCCACCACATCTTACATACACTATAGTATATTCAAGGTCTTCATCTAAACATCTTATAGTATTTCACAACATAATAATATGATAAAAGATAAAGTAAATGCCAATATAAAAGTGTAAATTATATTAAACAAAAAATTATTTATACATAGAGTCATAAAAGCCCTTTGCCACAAGTTGGCTAACCGGGCACCCACTCTTTCAGATGAAAGAGTGGGTGCCCGGTTAGCCAACTTGTGACTAAGGGATTTTATGACTCTATGTATAAACAATCTTTGTTTAATATAATTAACATTCATTAATGGCATTTTCTTTGTCTTTCTTCATATTGTTATATTGTGATATACTATTGATGTTTTGATAAAGACCTTGAATATAATATAGTGTAAGTAAGATGAGATAGTGAATAAAGAGAGATCACTATTATGAAACACATCTTATAGTCACTGTATATTCTAAACAGTTCCTAGTCAATTGAGCCGTCCGCTAATAAGAATAAGGATCGCTCGAGATTGAGACTAGCATTTGTGATGCCAAGTACCACGTTTCATTGGTAATGGACATGGAGATGTTCAAAGCATGCAAATGGATATTCATATGATGAATGATCGAACTACCCTATTCGGACTTTCCAAGTGGTTATCACTTATGGATTGGATAAAGTCCGTGGTTTTGGTTGTACACCATTAGTCCTTACTACTTGAAACATCATTGAGACTCTATATGCTAGTACTGTACTTTGACTCGTTTACCGACTCTATTGGGGTCATCAGGTGTCGGGATTGGGTACAGTTATGACACATATAGGAGTCGATGATTTGTTGTCAAGGATTCACCATATACTTGCGAGTGTGGATATCCTATGCGATCTGAGAAGATATTAGTGTGACGAATCTCTGGCCAGAGTACATGATGTGTTTTAGGTTACTCGGTTTTCCTAGTAACACATGCGATGTCACTATTTGATCTCCAAGATGTAATGCATAGTTATCGAATCTCGAACGACTCTCGATGCACCAATGGTTGTTGATTCGATCGGGATATATGGATGAAGGTACCGTACTGTACGCTAATTAAAATCTACTGGTTCTTGCAGGCACTATCAGTTATACCTAGAGAATCATGGGGCGATGTTGCTAGACGCTCTTACCATGATTCGTTGGGCAAGTCGGAAATTGTTGTTCCGAGTCACAAGGAGTTGTAGGCCCACGACAAGCTGTATCCCTGAACCATTGAGGGTCACACAAGTAATGGATTACTAAACCCCGTTGAGATAGTTAAATTTAAAGATTTAAATTTAATGTAAGAGAAGTTGGACTTCTTAACTAAAGAGAGTGGAATTTTCTAAAATGACATAGGGATGAGTATTTTTGGAAATCACTGAATTCGGATTCAGAAAAATTATCTTGACTTTAAAAGGTTCAAAAATGATTTCTGTGCACATTGGTGAAATCGGTTTATAAATCAGAGTCATGATGAATTTTATATTAATTTCTAAAATAACGGGCTTGACTTGTTGGGCTTAAGTTATGGATTGTGGGCCCTAAGGAGTTAGAGTCCTAATACAATCATAACTTAATCTAGTCTAGAAATTATCTATAAATATATGAGTAGTGTTCGAAAATCATAAGCATTCCATCTTGAAATTTTCGAAAATCACTCATAATATTCAAGGGGAATTTTCGAATTCCTCTGTCCCTTTTGAGAAAATTCGGTCTGTGATTTTTGTGAAAAATTACATTCCAAATTTACAGATCAAATCTTTTTATTCTCTTCCATAAACATCTGATTGATTTCTAGTGCAATCAATCAGAGGGTTTCTGTTTTCTGTTCGTGGACCTTATTCCGAAGATTGATCGTGAAGCCATCGGTTCCCGGGATATACAAGAAGAGCAGATTAAATTCTGTTGGTGTCCATAATCAAGCCGTTGCTTGAATAGGTAAAAATTTAATTGTGATTTTATTTTTACTTGCATAATTTAATCGTAAAGTTTTGATACCCATGATATGGAATCGTTCCATATCAAAAAATAAAAATTTTTAAACTTCCGCTTCACCGGGTATCAATTCTTAATTGATCTGAACACGTTTTTCCAACAATTGATGAATCTGATGTGCATGAGAAAACTGCTGAAAATGTACATGAAAATGAATTGAATGATTATCAATTAGCTAGAGATAGATCTAGAAAGAATATTAGGCCTCCACAACACTTTGATAACTTTCACATGACTTCTTATGCATTCAGTGTATTTGAATCTATTGATAATGCTGAACCTAAGTCGTATGATGAAGCTTTAAATCTGAAAATTCTGGGAAATGGGTAAATGCGATGAAAGAAGAAATTAATTCTTTGCATGTTAACAATACTTGGATTCTTGTGCCTAAACCTGAAAATTGTTCTGTTGTGGACTGTAAGTGGTTGTTTAAGGTCAAGAATGAGTGTGAATCTGTCAGATTTAAAGCTAGGTTGGTAGCTAAGGGTTTTACTCAAGAAGAAGGGATAGACTATACCGAAATATTTGCTCCTGTTGTGAAATTTACTACTGTTAGAATTATGCTTGGTCTTGTTGCTCAGTTTGATTGGGAGTTGAAACAGTTAGATGTTAAAACTGCTTTTTTACATGGTGAACTAAATGAGAAAATTTTCATGAGGCAACCTGAAGGCTTTGTGAACTCTAAGTATCCTGATCATGTTTGTTTGCTCAAGAAATCTTTGTATGGCTTGAAGCAATCTCCTAGGCAATGGAATAAAAAGTTTGATGAATGCATGCTCTCTTTGGCTTTTAATAGTAGTAATTATGACCATTGCTTGTATTTCTAACAAAATGCTAAAGTTCCAGTTTTCTTGCTTATCTATGTGGATGATATGCTATTGATTAGTTCTTGTGTGAAAACTGTTGAGCATGTCAAAAATTTCTTGAGTGCTAAATTTGATATGAAATTCCTAGGAGATGCTAAACGGATTCTTGGCATGAATATTTATAGGGATAGAAAGCGGTCTATCATTTTATTAAATCAGGATACTTATGTTAAGAAAGTTTTGAGTAAATTTTCCGTGTCAAATTCCAAACCTGTCAATGTGCCTCTAGCTAGTCATTTTGTTCTAAGTAAAGAGCAAGCCCCTAAAACTGAATATGATGTTAAATGCATGAAGAATGTGCCTTATTCAAATGCTATTGGTTCTGTCATGTATTTAATGGTTAGCACAAGGCCCGATATTGCATATTCTGCGAGTTGTTTGAGTCGCTATATGTCTTATCCCGGAATTTACCATTGGGAAGCTCTTATATTTTGTTGAGATATTTGAATGGCTCTGTTAATCATGGTTTAAAATTTTCCAGATTTGAAACTGGTGTTAAATTGGTAAGATATGTGGATTCTAACTATGTCAATGATAGGGACAATAGAAAATCAACAACTTTTTATGTGTTTACGTTGTGTGTGAAAGAGTGGGTGCCCGGTGAGCCAACTTGTGGTTAAGGGCTTTGATGACTCTTTGTATAAACAATCTTTTGTTTAATATAATTTACACTTTTATTAATGGCAATGACTTTATCTTTCTTCATATTGTTATATTGTGATATACTATTGTTGTTTTGATAAAGACCTTGAATATACTATAGTGTATGTAAGATGTGGTAGAACATGGGGATGTCTATCATGAAACACATCTAATAGTCATTGTATATTCTAAATCGTTCCTAGTCGATTGAGCCGTCCGTTAATAAGGATAAGGATCGCTCGAGATTGAGACTAGCATTTGCGATGCCGAGTACCATATTTCATTGGTATGGAACATAGAGATTTTCGAAGCATGCAAATGGATATTCATACGATGAATGATCGAACTACCCTATCCGGACTTTCCAAGTGGTTATCATTTATCGAGTGGATAAAGTCCGCGGTTTTGGTTGTACACCATTAGTCCTTACTACTTGAAACAACATTGAGACTCTATATGCTAGTACTGTACTTTGACTCGTTTACCGACTCTATTGGGGTCATCAGGTGTAGGGATTGGGTACAGTTACGACACATATAGGAGTCGATGCTTTGTTGTCAAGGATTCACCACATACTTGCGAGTGTGGATATCCTATGTAATCTGAGGAGATATTAGTGTGACGAATCTCTGGCCAGAGTACATGATGTGTTTTAAGAAATGTTTTCTTAGTAGCACATGCGATGTCACTATTTGATCTTCAAGATGTATTGCATAGTTATCGAATCTCGAACGACTCTCGATTTACCAATGGTTGTTGATTCGATCGGGATATATGGATGAAGGGACCGTACTGTACGCTAACCAAAATCTATTGGTTCTTGCAGGCACTATCAGTGATACCTAGGGAATCATGGGGCGATGTTGCTAGGCGCTCTTACCATGATTCGATGGGCAAGTCGGAAATGGTTGTTCCGAGTCACAAGGAGTTGTGAGCCCACGGCTAGCAGTATCCCTGAACCATTGAGGGTCACACAGAGTAATGGATTTTTAATCCCCGTTGAGATAGTTAAATTTAAAGAGTTAAATTTAATGAACAAAGAAGTGGGACTTCTTATTTAAGAGTAGAGGAGTAAGATTTCCTAAAATGACATAGGGATGGGCATTTTTGGAAACCACTGAATTCGGATTCAGAAAATTTATCTTGACTCTAAAAGATGCAGAAATGGTTTCTGTGAACATTGGTGAAATTGGTTTATCAATCTGAGTCACGATGAATTTTATATTAATTTCTGAACATGCGAGCTTTGCTTGTCAGGCTTGAACTTATGACTAATGGGCCCTAAGCTGTTAGCAGCCCAAATTATAAATAAGTTATTGCAGTACAGAAATTACAAAACAGAGGTCACAAAATATTTTGAAAACCCTAGCTTTGTTTTCTCTAAAGTGGCCGCCCCCCTCCCCTCTGCTCGGGAAAAATCCAGCCTGTGAATTTTGAATTTGCAGTCTAGTTTAACGGATCAAATTCGTTAATTATCTTCGTAGAAACTTCTGATAGATTTTCTAGTGCAATCTATCAGAGGGATTAAATCTCTGTTCGTGGACCTGATTGAAGAACAGTTCGTCCATCAGTTCCTGGGAGATACAACAAGAGCAGAGTAATCTGTTGGTGTCCATAATCTCGATTCGATATTGGAGGTAAAAAAATTTATAATTGTTATTTAATTTTTACACGCACAATTTAATCGTAAAGTTTTGATACCCATTATGGAATCGTTCCATATAAAATTTTTAAACTTCCGCTGCACCGGGTATCAATTCTGATTGATCTGATCGCCGTTCTCCAACAGTGGTATCAGAGCCAGGTTTCTCAGATTAAGCGATTAAATTAATCGATTGTACAAAAAATTTTTAAGCCTCGGTTTTTGAAACAAAATAATTTTTTTTTAAAAATAAAAATTTTTCGGGCAAAAACACGGGCAGCGAGAGTCGCTGCCCAGCGCAGTGCACGGCGCTGCGCCGGGCGGCGCACGGCGCTGCCCATGGGCAGCGATCGTCGCTGCCCTAGGGGCAGCCGAGCTGCCCGGCCCGAGCCCTTTTGGGGCGCGGGTAGCCCGGGAGCGTCCCGGGCGGCCCGCGAAAAATTAATTTTTAATTTTAAAATTAAAATTTTAATATGTTAAAATTCTATTTTTGGTCCGATCGAAAATTGTTTTGATTGGTCCACGAGGCGTCGGATCGAATTGTTCGAGTCCGAAAATTTTAAAATTGATTTTTGGATAAATTTGAATTTTTGGAAAATTTATAGATTTTATCCGTTAAATCAGATTTTATGAAATTAATTATTTTGGTACAATTGATGATAAGATATGATCTTATGGAAATATTGAGTAAAGTATGATTTTATGTATAAAATTGGATTTTATATGTAAAATATGATTTTATTTGATAAAAGATAAAATATGATTTTGTATGTAAAATAAGATTTTATATATGGAATATGATTTTATCCTTTTAATTTAAATTGCCATTGCATGTTATCCAATAAATTAATTTTGAATTAAATTTTATTGGATAAGGATGATCGATTGCCATGACCAATTTTGTAGGTGTATGTTAGGAATTTACATTTGTTTTTATTGTTGTTGGATTTATTAATGGGCCTGGTTTATGGCCCAATATGAATTGTCATATGTAATAAAAGTTGACCTGGTTTATGGCCCGTTCCCACCCCTTAAAATGTATCCCCTACTTGTCATGGTTATTTATTGTAAATACATTAGACTTAGTGGGAGATGAAGATTTGAAGACGGAGGTGGGCCCAGCAGACAATAAAGACTGAAGAAATGTAAATTGGAAGCTCAATGTAATAGGATTGCATTGCATACCTGCATATTACCTAGGATTGGACTTAGACTCGTGATTGACAACCACGGGTCGATTAGAAATGGAATCGATCATCCTATATAATATATGATATTATAGTTGTATACATGTTTTAGACAAAATTGTATGAATCCCGCAAGCATACAAATTTTTAAAAAAATGATGAGACAAATTTTCAAAATTAAAATCCCTCATTTTAAATATGATTTAAAATTGATATCAAGATAAATAAAGGAAATTTAAAATTTTTTAAATGTTCCTACCTTCCATCAACGATCAATGTATGAGATGCTACCCGCGGATACGGTCCGGCTCATATTATTGGGGGGGCCCGTTCGTCGGAAAGCTGTACATTGGATCGACACATGTTGTAAGTTAGGTGGAACTCCCATGGGATCGGCTCATATTATTGGGGATCCACATGGCGACCGTCCATCACAACTTAATATTGATGGGTCATCTTGACATGTCACAATAAACGGTGTCATATTATTGGGCCCTTATTGGACATGAGGTAAAAACGTGGAGGTTGCTTTGGAAGCAATTGGGCTCTACCTTTTGAAAATTATGGTTGGCTGATATTATTCGGGACCATAGTTTGTCAATTGGACTCCATGTTCTCACTAAGGAAAATAGTTTCCCGTTTTCACTAGAGGGTAGTGAAATCGTCAAAATAGTGGGAGTGAGATTCATAAAATAAATTTTGCCTATTTTATGTCTTAGTAAATTAATTAAACAATCACTGATTATTGTCTGTTTCTTTTCAGTATTTCATAAAGATGAATTCGCGTAATCCACTATTCTCTATCCTCGAACAAAATAAACTGACTGGCGCAAACTATACGGAATGGTTTCGTAAGTTGAAGATTGTCTTGACCTCGGAGAAGATGATCTACGTGTTAGAATAGAATCCTCCAAAGGAAGCACCGGCTAATATAAGTCCGGAAGAATTGGCAAAAATTGATCAATGGTGGGACCATGATGTCAAGGCATAAATGCTATATGCAAGCTTCAATGTCTGACGAACTCCAGAGGCGATTTGAGGATACCGTGAATGCTGCTGACATTCACGTACAACTCAAGGAACTTTTTGGGGCTCAATCGAGAGCTGAAAGGTTCGCTACTGTAAAAGAGCTAATGACGTGTCGCATGCGTGAAGGGACTTCGGTCCGTGATCATGGGGTACGAGTGATTTGGCTCATACAGAAGTTGGTAACGCTTGATTTGGTGTTGGAGCATGAACTCAACGTGGACTTATTACTTCTATCTCTTCCTTCTTCGTTTGACGGATTTGTGGTGAATTTCAATATGAACAAGATAGAGGCCTCCCTTGAAGAGATGGTCAATATGCTTGTAACATATGAATCCACTTTAAAGAAGGATAAACCGGCTTTCTTGGTGGGCTCCTCTTCTTCTGCTAAGAAGGGGCCAAGTACAAAGGGTAAGAAACATTCTGCCCCACCCAAGAAAACCTAACCCGAGAAGAAGTACAAGACAAAGGCTTCAAACATGGAAAAGTCCAAGGATGTTTGCCATTATTGCAAGAAGCCCGGTCATTGGAAACGTAACTGCAAGGAATATCTAGAGCAGTTGCGAACTGCGAAGGGTATGTTCTATATTGAAATAAATGTTTCACTTAACACTACTTCTTGGGTATTGGATACCGGATGTGGATCTCACATTTGCAATGATTTGCAGGTGATGACAAGAAGTCGCAAGCTTAGAATGGGTGAGACCCAGCTGAGGCTCGGAAATGGTTCCAGAGTTGAAGCTAAAGCTGTGGGAGATGTTTATTTAATTTTGCAAAACGATTTTAAGTTACTTTTGAGAGATGTTTTATTTGTTCCAGATTTGATTAAAAACATTATTTCTGTTTCTATGCTTGATAGAGATGGTTATTCTTGCAATTTTGTGAATGGGATTTGCAATATTTACAAGAATGAATGTTTGATTGGAAATGGACAACTTGAAAACGATCTATATAACTTAAAATTAAAAGACGTTCCAATAAATTATGTTGATAAACCGCTAACAACAAACAAAAGGAAAATCGATAGTCAAAACTCGGCAAACCTTTGGCATGCTAGGCTAGGTCATATTTCCTCAACGAGGATGAACAAGCTAGTGGGAGAGGGCATGTTTGATATGTCTGATATTAACTCTCTATCTACTTGTGAGTCTTGCCTGAAAGGAAAAATGACTAAATCTCCTTTTAAGGGGAAACCTGAGCGTAGTCAAAATATGTTGGATTTGATCCATACAGACGTTTGTGGTCCATTTAGAATTGGTACTCAATATGGCCACACCTACTTCATTACCTTTACTGATGATTATTCAAGGTATGGGTATTTATATTTAATGAAATATAAGTCTGAAGCATTTGAAAAGTTCAAAGAATTCAAGGCTGAAGTAGAAAACAAGCTAGGTAAAAGTATTAAAGCACTTCGATCGGATCGAGGTGGAGAATACTTGAGTACCGAGTTTTTGGACTATCTGAAAGAGAATGGGATTCTCTCTCAGTGGACTCCTCCTATGACACCTCAGCTGAATGGTGTATCGGAGCGTCGTAATCGAACTTTGTTGGACATGGTTCATTCCATGATGAGCTTCACTGAGCTTCCACCTTCGTTTTGGGGCTATGCGCTTGAAACGGCGGTATTGTTGTTGAACAACGTCCACACTAAAGCAGTGGATAAAACACCATACGAGTTATGGAATGGCAAAGCTCCTAAGTATTCGTACTTGAGGATTTGGGGATGTCCTGCTTACGTGAAGCAGACAGTGGGAGATAAGTTGGATAGTCGATCCACCTTATGTTATTTTGTAGGGTATCCGAAGAATTCAATCGGATATTATTTCTATCATCCTGCTGAAACAAAGGTATTTGTTTCAAGGAATGCCACCTTCTTGGAGAAGGAGTTCTTATTGGATAAGAAAGGTGAGATGATGGAACTCGAAGAAATTCGAGAAGAACCCGAAATACAAAATAACGATCCTACACCTCAGGAACCATTGATAGACACGCCTATACCTAGAAGATCCGAGAGGACTTCTAGACCTCCTATTCGATATGGTCTTCTTCTTGAAGGGGATCAAGATGAACCCGATGTTGGATGTGATCCAAGAAACTTCAAAGAAGTAATTTCTGATGCAGATTCAAATTTATGGCTTGAAGCTATGCAGTCGGAAATAGATTCGATGCATACAAACCATGTTTGATCTTTAGTAGATCCTCCCGATGGAATTGTTCCAATAGGGTGTAAATGGATCTACAAGAGAAAGCTTGGGCCTGATGGTAAGGTATTGACCTACAAGGCGCGATTGGTGGCGAAAGGTTATACTCAAAGACAAGGAGTTGACTATGATGAAACCTTTTCACCAGTTGCAATGTTCAAGTCCATAAGAATCCTTATTGCCATAGCTGCTTGATATGACTATGAGATATGGCAAATGGATGTGAAGACTGCATTTCTTAATGGAAACATTAAGGAAGAGATCTATATGACGCAGCCTGAGGGATACACATCCATGGGAAGCGAGCATAAGGTATGCAAGCTTCAGAGATCAATCTATGGTCTAAAACAAGCATCAAGAAGTTGGAACCAGAAATTTGATGAAACAATAAAGGATTTTGGTTTCATCAAGAACCCGGAGGAACCATGCGTGTACAAGAAAGTAGTTAAGGATGCTGTGACATTCTTAGTACTTTATGTTGATGACATCCTACTCATTGGGAATGATGTAGGGATGTTGCAGTCAACAAAGATATGGTTATTAGGTAAATTCTCGATGAAGGATTTGGGTGAGGCATCCTATATTCTAGGGATACAGATCTATAGAGATAGATCTAAGAGAATGATAGGACTCACTCAAGCAACCTACATCGACACCATATTGAAACGGTTTTCAATGGATGAGTCCAAGAGAGGACATCTACCTATGTGTCATTTCTCTATCCAAGTCTATGTGTCCCAAGACTGATGAAGAGATAGAGAAAATGACACATGTACCATATGCGTCAGCCATTGGTAGTATCATGTATGGGATGATATCTACCAGACCGGATGTAACATTTGCTCTGAGTGTCACGAGCAGATATCAAGCTAATCCCGGTCAAATGCATTGGAAAGCCGTGAAGGACATTCTTAAGTATTTACGAAGGACTAAGAATATGTTCATGGTATATGGAGGAAGAGAACTAAAATTGGAAGGCTATACTGACTCTAGCTTCCAAAGTGACGTGGATGACTCGAAGTCAACCTCTGAATTTGTGTTCATGCTCAATGGCGGTGCTGTCTCTTGGAAGAGTTCCAAGCAGGACACCACAGCGGTTCCACCACTGAGGCAGAATACATTGCGGCATCAGCTGCTGCTAAAGAGGCCGTTTGGATGAGGAATTTCGTCCAAGAGTTGGGCGTTATTCCGGAAGTTGTTAGTCCAGTCCCGGTGTACTGTGACAACACGGGTGCCGTTGCTCAGGCAAAGGAACCAAGGTCTCATCAAAGATCCAAACACGTACTGAGGAAATACCACATCATCCGGGAGATCGTGGAAAGAGGAGACATCACTGTCGAAAGAGTGGCCTCTGCAGACAATATCGCTGATCCACTTACTAAGCCCTTGCCAGGACCATTATTTGACAAACATCGCGAAGCAATGGGTCTACGTAGTATGACTAGTTGGCTTTAGGGCAAGTGGGACATTGAAAGAGTGGGTGCCCGGTGAGCCAACTTGTGGCTAAGGGCTTTGATGACTCTTTGTATAAACAATCTTTTGTTTAATATAATTTACACTTTTATTAATGGCAATGACTTTATCTTTCTTCATATTGTTATATTGTGATATACTATTGTTGTTTTGATAAAGACCTTGAATATACTATAGTGTATGTAAGATGTGGTAGAACATGGGGATGTCTATCATGAAACACATCTTATAGTCATTGTATATTCTAAATCGTTCCTAGTCGATTGAGCCGTCCGTTAATAAGGATAAGGATCGCTCGAGATTGAGACTAGCATTTGCGATGCCGAGTACCACGTTTCATTGGTATGGAACATAGAGATGTTCGAAGCATGCAAATGGATATTCATACGATGAATGATCGAACTACCCTATCCGGACTTTCCAAGTGGTTATCATTTATCGAGTGGATAAAGTCTGCGGTTTTGGTTGTACACCATTAGTCCTTACTACTTGAAACATCATTGAGGCTCTATATGCTAGTACTGTACTTTGACTCGTTTACCGACTCTATTGGGGTCATCAGGTGTCGGGATTGGGTACAGTTACGACACATATAGGAGTCGATGCTTTGTTGTCAAGGATTCACCACATACTTGCGAGTGTGGATATCCTATGCAATCTGAGGAGATATTAGTGTGACGAATCTCTGGCCAGAGTACATGATGTGTTTTAAGAAATGGTTTCTTAGTAGCTAATGCGATGTCACTATTGATCTTCAAGATGTATTGCATAGTTATCGAATCTCGAACGACTCTCGATTTACCAATGGTTGTTGATTCGATCGGGATATATGGATGAAGGGACCGTACTGTACGCTAACAAAAATCTATTGGTTCTTGCAGGCACTATCAGTGATACCTAGGGAATCATGGGGCGATGTTGCTAGGCGCTCTTACCATGATTCGATGGGCAAGTCAGAAATGGTTGTTCCGAGTCACAAGGAGTTGTGAGCCCACGACTAGCAGTATCCCTGAACCATTGAGGGTCACACAGAGTAATGGATTTTTAATCCCCGTTGAGATAGTTAAATTTAAAGAGTTAAATTTAATGAACAAAAAAGTGGGACTTCTTATTTAAGAGTAGAGGAGTAAGATTTCCTAAAATGACATAGGGATGGGCATTTTTGGAAAACACTGAATTCCGATTCAGAAAATTTATCTTGACTCTAAAAGATGCAGAAATGGTTTCTGTGAACATTGGTGAAATTGGTTTATCAATCTGAGTCATGATGAATTTTATATTAATTTCTGAACATGCGGACTTTTCTTGTCAGGCTTGAACTTATGACTAATGGGCCCTAAGCTGTTAGCATCCCACATTATAAATAAGTTATTGCAGTACAGAAATTACAAAACAGAGGTCACAAAATATTTTGAAAACCCTAGCTTTGTTTTCTCTAAAGTGGCCGCCCCCCTCCCCTCTGCTCGGGAAAAATCCAGCCTGTGAATTTTGAATTTGCAGTCTGGTTTAACGGATCAAATTCGTTAATTCTCTTCATAGAAACTTCTGATAGATTTTCTAGTGCAATCTATCAGAGGGATTAAATCTCTATTCGTGGACCTGATTGAAGAACAGTTCGTCCATCAGTTCCTGAGAGATACAACAAGAGCAGAGTAATCTGTTGGTGTCCATAATCTCGATTCGAGATTGGAGGTAAAAAAATTTATAATTGTTATTTAATTTTTACACGCACAATTTAATCGTAAAGTTTTGATACCCATTATGGAATCGTTCCATATAAAATTTTTAAACTTCCGCTGCACCGGGTATCAATTTTGATTGATCTGATCGCCATTCTCCAACAGTGTGGTGCTTGTATTAGCTGAAAATCTCAATTACAACACATTGTAGCCCTTTCAACCACCGAATCTGAGTATGTTGCTGTAACTAAAGCATTAAAAGAAGCTATTTGGTTGAAAGGTCTCATTTCTGAAATTGGTTTTCTTGAAGGTGAAGTTGTTGTATTTTCTGATAGTCAATCTGGCATCCAACTGTGTAAGAATCCTGTTTTTCATGATAGAACTAAACATATTGATGTTAGATTCCACTACATTCATGATGTGGTTGCTAAAGGTATTGTCTATCTTGAAAATATTCCATCTGAATTTAATCCCGCTGATATGGGAACTAAGTGTTTATCTGTTGAAAAGTTTAGATCGTGTTTGAAAATTTTAAACTTTGATACTTCCGACTGATACTGACTTTGTGTTTTTTGTTGTGGGGCAATGATGATAACTATAGGTGATTCTCCAAAACCAGTGAACCGGCGTTGGGCCAAAAGGTGGAGATTTGTTGGGCTTTGGCCCAACTAATTCTTTTTTCCCAGCCCATTTAATAAGGCCCCTTGTATAAAGCCTTTCCCCCCATCCCTATCTTGCTAATATATCGAGAGAGTGTGAGATCGAGATAAGGAGAGCTTGAGCAGCCACAGAAAGAACTCGTGCGTTCTTGGCTTTCTTCGTGAATCAAGTGAGCGTTCCTTGTTCCCTTTTCTTGCACTCGTGGAGTGATGTCTTCTTTCTCTCTCTTTGAGCTTTGTGCTCCTGAGCCTCTCTCGTTCGTTCCTGGTGTCGTTCTGGTTCGTGGGAATCCTCTTGAGCCTTTGCCTTGGTTTGCCGTTTAATTGGAGAAACGGTTTAGTTATCTGAGCCCGAAGCTTGCTATTTCTTCACGTTTATTATACTGCCATTTTTCCTGTTTGTTTTCTTTGGTTTTGTTCCTTTGCCTGATGCTGGCTCTATGTGTGTTATCTTTGCAGGCAATAGGTACAACAAAAGGGATGGCAAATCGGCTAGGAACAGAGGTGCATACCTAACAGAGGCGAAGAAAAATCGAATCAAGAACCTGGGTGGGTTGAAGGGGAGACAGTTCGAGGTTGGGTTAGGGCTTTGTAGGTAAATGTGTATACATATATATATTATATATATATGTGTTAAAAAAGAGGAAAAAGAAAAGACAACCGTTTACAAAAAGTGTTGTCTAAAACTACATAAAAGAATAGAAAAAGACAACGGTTAAAAAAAACCGTTGTCGTAGAACCCAAAAACCCACTCAAAGACAATGGTTAATAAAAACCGTTGTCGTAGGCCAAAAAAACATGCTCATAGACAACGGTTTTAAAAAACCGTTGTCTTTGACACATATACGACAACGGTTTTTAAAAAACCGTTGTTTTTGTTCATTAAAAAGAGCCAAGAACAACGGTTTTAGTGAAAACCATTGTTAAAGACCAAACGACAACGGTTTTTCGAAAAAACCGTTGTCATTCAAGTTTTGTTGATACCGCAATTTGGTGTAGTGCAATCATACTACGAAAGGAAGATTGATCTACAGATTTACCATTTTCATCCTTGTCGAGTTTGATTGCTGTGCTCATCGGTGTGGATGATGATTTTGTGTTCTCCATCCCAAACTTCTTTAGAATCTCCTTGATGTATTTGCTTTGGTTCACAAAGAACCCATCCTTGCGCTGTTTGATTTGCAATCCGAGGAAATAGGTAAGTTTCCCCATCATGCTCATCTCAAAGTGTTCCTGCATAAGCTTTGAGAAATCTTGACAGAGAGTTTCGTTAGTAGAACCAAAAATTATGTCATCAACATAAATTTGCACAATCAATAAATCATCTTTGACATTTTTGTAAATAAAGTAATGTCAATCTTTCCTCTCGAAAAACCATTTGAGAGAAGGAAATTTGATAGTTTTTCATACCAAGCTCTAGGAGCTTGTTTCAAACCATACAAAGCTTTGTTTAATCTATACACATGATCAGGCTATAATGCATCAACAAAGCTATCAGGTTGTTCAATATAAACTTCCTCTTTTAGTTCACAATTCAAAAATGCACTCTTAACATCCATTTGAAATAACTTGAAATTTCTAGAGCAGGCAAAAGCAAGCAACATGCGAATAGATTCAAGTCGGGCAACAGGAGCATATGTCTCATCATAATCAATGCCTTCTTCTTGACTATATCATTTAGCTACAATCCTAGCTTTATTTATAGTGATAGTACCATGCTCGTCAAATTTATTCCTAAAGACCCATTTAGTACCAATAATAGATCTATCATGCGGCCTAGGAACAAGATTCCAAACATCATTGCGCTTGAATTCATTTAATTCATCTTGCATAGCAATTATCCATGAATCATCTAATAAAGCATCATCAATACACTTAGGTTCAACATGCGAAACAAAAGCAAGATGATTGCAGATATTATTAAGAGAAGATAGAGTAGTTACTCCCTTCGAAGGACTTCCAATGATAAGATCCATAGGATGATCTTTGTGAAGCATCCAATCATTCGGAAGTGTTGTTTCCTCAACAGAAACATCTATATCATTTAAGCTTGATGAAGCCATCTCTTCTTCGAGTAATTCTACATCACCATTGTTAGTGCGAGAGACTATAGAGATAGATTCATCAAATACAACATGCATAGATTCTTCAACAAGTAAAGTATGTTTATTAAATACTCTAAAAGCCTTACTTGAGGTAGAATATCCGAGAAAGATGCCTTTGTCGGACTTGGCATCAAACTTACCGAGGTTGTCCTTACCATTATTATGAATGTAGCATTTTGATCCAAAGGCCCGAAAGTATGAAATGTTAGGCTTTCTCCCTCTACATAATTCATATGGAGTTTTCTTGAGAATTGGCCTTATTGATACACGATTGATAATGTTAGGCGATTTGATCGCTGCCCGCCTCCACGTGGGCAGCCCTGTCCCACGTGGAGGAGGGGGCTGCCCGGGAATGTCCCGGGCAGTCCGGGAAAAATTAAAATTGATTTTTAATTAAAATTTTAATATTTTGAAATTTTAGTTTTTGGTCCAATCGAAAATTGTTTTTGATTGGTCCACGAGGCATCGGATAAAATTGTTTGAGACCGAAATTTTTAAAATTGATTTTTGGATAAATTTGAATTTTTGGAAAATTTGTAAATCTTATCCGTTAAATTAGATTTTATAAAATTAATTATTTTCGTACAATTGATGATAAGATATGATCTTATGAATGTATTAGATAAAATATGATTTTATCTTTTAATTATGATGCCATTGCATGTTATCCAATGTTTTAATTATTGAATTAATTATTGGATAAAAGGTTGATCGATTGCCATGACCAATGTTTTAGGTGTATGTTAGGTAATTTACATTTGGTTTTATTGTTGTTGGCTTTTATTAATGGTCTTGGTTTATAACCCAATTTGAATTGTCATTTGTAATAAAAAGTGGGCTTGGTTTATGGCCCGTTCCCACCCCTTAAATATGTATCCCCTACTTGTCATCGAAATTTATTGTAAATTTGTTAGACTTAGTGGGAGATAAAGATTTGAAGACAATGGTGGGCCCAGCAGATGATAAAGACCGAAGAAATGTAAATGGAAGCTCAATGTAATAGGACTGTATTGCATACTTGCATATCACCTAGGATTGGACTTAGACTCGTGATTAGCAACCATAGGTCGATTAGATAATGGGATCGATCATCCTTAAATAATATATGATATTATTGATGTATGCATGTTTAGACAATCTATGAATCCCGCAAGAATACATAAATTTCATGATGAGACAGATTTTCAAAAATTAAAAATCCCTCATTTTAAATATGATTTAAAATTGATATCAAGATAAACAAAAGGGAATTTAAATATTGTTTAAATATTCCTACCTTCCATCAACGATCAATGTATGAGATGCTACCCGCGGGCACGGTCTGGCTCATATTATTGGGGGGGCCCGTTCGTCGGAAAGTTGTACATTGGATCGACACATGTTGTAAGTTGGGTGGAAATCCCATGGGATTGGCTCATATTATTGGGGATCCACATGGCGACCGTCCATCACAACTTAATATTGATGGGTCATCTTGACATGTCACATTAAACGGCGTCATATTATTGGGCCCTTATTGGACATGAGGTAAAAACATGGGGGTTGCTTTGGAAGAAATTGGGCTCTACCTTTTGAAAATTATGATTGGCTGATATTATTCGGGACTATAGTTTGTCAATTGGACTACATGTTCCCACTAAGGAAACAAGTTTTCCGTTTTCACTAGAGGGTAGTGAAATTGTTAAAATAGTGGGAGTGAAATTCATAAAATTAAATTTTGCCATATTTTATGTCTTAGTAAATTAATTAAACAATCACTGATTATTGTCTGTTTCTTTTCAGTATTTCATTACAATGAATTCGCGCAATCCACTATACTCAATTCTCGAACAAAACAAATTGACTGGCGCAAACTTTACGGAATGGTTCCGTAAATTAAAGATTGTTCTAAACTCAGAGAAAATTTTCTACGTGTTAGAAAAGAATCCTCCAAAGGAAGCACCGGCTAATATAAGTCCGGAAGAATTGGCAAAAATTGATCAATGGTGGGACCATGATGTCAAGGCATAAATGCTATATGCAAGCTTCAATGTCTGACGAACTCCAGAGGCGATTTGAGGATGCCGTGAATGCTGCTGACATACACATGCACCTCAAGTAACTTTTTGGAGCTCAGTCAAGGTCGGAGAGGTATGCCACCGTCAAAGAGCTCATGACATACTGCATGCGAGATGGGACTTCGGTCCGTGAGCATGGGGTACACATGATTGGGCTCATTGAAAAATTGGTAACACTCGATTTGACTTTGGAGCATGAACTAAACGCGGACTTATTGCTTCTTTCCCTTCCTTCGTCGTTTGATGGATTTGTGGTGAACTTCAATATGAACAAGATAGAGGCCACCCTTGAAGAGATGGTCAATATGCTTGTGTCTTATGAGGCCACATTAAATAAGGATAAATCGGTACTCTTGGTTGGCTCCTCTTCTTACTCCGAGAAGGGGCCAAGTGGAAAGGGTAAGAAACGTTCTGCCCCACCCAAGAAAATTGTACCATAAAAGAAGGCCAAGACAAAAGCTTCAAACGTGAACATATCTGGAGATGTTTGCCATCACTGCAAGAAACCCGGTCATTGAAAACGTAACTGCAAGGAATACCTCGAGCAGTTGCGAACTGCAAAGGGTATGTTTTACATTGAAATAAATGTTTCACTTAATACTACTTCTTGGGTATTGGATACCGGATGTGGATCTCACATTTTCAATGATTTGTAGGTGATGACAAGAAGTCGTAAGCTTAGGATGTGTGAGACCCAGCTGAGGCTTGGAAATGGTTCCAGAGTTGAAGCCAAAGCATTGGGAGACGTTTATTTAGTTTTGCAGAACAATTTTAAGTTATTTTTGAGAGATGTTTTATTTGTGCCAGATTTAGTTAAAAACATTATTTTCGTTTCTATGCTTGATAGAGATGGTTTTTCTTGTAATTTTGTGAATGGAATTTGCAATATTTACAAGAATGAATGTTTGATTGGAAATGGACAACTTGAAAATGATCCATATAACTTAAAAATTAAAAGACGTTCCAATTAATTATGTTGATAAACCGGTAACAACAAATAAAAGGAAAAACGATAGTCAAAACCCGGCAAACCTTTGGCATGCTAGGCTAGGTCATATTTCCTCAAGGAGGATGAACAAGCTAGTGGGAGAGGGCATGTTTGATATGTCTGATATTAACTCTCTACCTACTTGTAAGTCCTGCCTAAAAGGAAAAATGACTAAATCTCCTCTTAAAGGGAAGCCTGAGCATAGTCAAAACCTGTTGGATTTGATCCATACAGATGTTTGTGGACCATTTAGTATCGGTACTAAATTTGGACACACCTACTTCATTACCTTTACTGATGATTATTCGAGGTATGGGTATTTATATTTAATGAAATATAAGTCTGAATCATTTGAAAAGTTCAAAGAATTCAAGGCTGAAGTAGAAAACAAACAAGGTAGAAGTATTAAAGCACTTCGATCGGATCGAGGTGGAGAATACTTAAGTACCGAGTTTTTGAACTATCTAAAAGATAATGGGATTCTCTCTCAGTGGACTCCTCCTATGACACCTCAGCTGAATGGTGTCTCGGAGCGTCGCAATCGAACTTTGTTGGATATGGTTTGATCTATGATGAGCTTCACTGAGCTCCCACCTTCGTTTTAGGGCTATGCGCTTGAAACGGCGGTATTGTTGTTGAACAATGTCCACACTAAAGCAGTAGATAAAACTCCATACGAATTATGGAATGACAAAGCTCCTAAGTATTCGTACTTAAGGATTTGGGGATGTCCTGCTTACGTGAAGCAGACAGTGGGAGATAAGTTGGATAGTCGATCCACCTTATGTTATTTTGTAGGATATCCGAAGAATTCAATCGGATATTATTTCTATCATCCTTATGAGACAAAAGTGTTTGTTTCGAGGATTGCCACCTTCATGGAGAAGGAGTTCTTATTAGATAAGAAAGGCAAGATGATGGAACTCGAAGAAATTCGAGAAGAACCCGATATACAAAATAACGACCACACATCTCAAGAACCTTCAACGGACACGCCTATATCTAGGTGATCCGAGAGGACCTCTAGACCTCCTATTCGATATGGTCTTCTTCTTGAAGGGGATCAAAGTGAACCCAACATTGGATTTGATCCAAGAAAATTCAAGGAAGCAATTTCTGATGCAGATTCTAATTTATGGCTTGAAGCTATGCAGTCGAAAATAGACTCGATGCATACAAACCAAGTTTGGTATTTAGTAGATCCTCCCGATGAAATTGTTCCAATAGGGTGTAAATGGATCTACAAGAGAAAACTTGGGCCTGATGGTAAGGTACTTACCTACAAGGCACGATTGGTAGCAAAAGGTTATACTCAAAGACAAGGAGTTGACTATGATGAAACCTTTTCACCAGTCGCAATGTTCAAGTCCATAAGAATCCTTATTGCCATAGCAGCATGGTATGACTATGAGATATGGCAAATGGATGTGAAGACTGCATTTCTTAATGGAAACATTATGGAAGAAATCTATATGATGCAGCCCGAGGGATTCACATCCATGGGAAGCGAGCATAAGGTATGTGTGAGATCTCGATTCTAAACCACTAATCTCGGATTAAACAACTATTAAGCGAACAAGAATCCAAGAGTAAAACAAGCCAAAGTTTTTTTTTTTTTTTTTTTTTTTTTTAAAACGCCCGCGCCCGCGCGAGGAACCAAGCTCGCGCGCGCGCGGGCAAACGATCCCGAGGCCCAACGGAGGCCTCGCGCGCGCGCGAGGAACGCCTCGCCCGCGCGCGGAAGGCCTGGGCAGAAATGCTCAGGCTGCAGAAAAAGAAAAGGGATTCCGCGCTTGGTCCGACATGCCTTCAAATACAATTACAATAACAGGGTGTAGGGAAACATGCCATAACAAGTCATGCTTTCAGAAGGCCTAAAAACAACCAGAAGTCTAAATCGATACAACAACAACATACTTCGATTTCAGATTACAATCCGAATACAAACTAATTCGAATAACAAAACATATCAAGTTCGAGTTCTAACATGCTTCAATCTTAAACTAGATAAACATGCTAATTTGACTTCTAAACCGAGTCTCACTTCTACTACTTGCCCTCGAAGCTAACCATGCCTCTTCTGACTTGTTCCTGCCCCACCTGTTGCCAAGTACACATACAAAACAAAGCAACAGCCGGATAACCGGTGAGAATGATAATCCTAGTAAAAGCAACATATCAAGTAATGAATATACAACATGCTATCAAACCACATATTCAAGTAGAAGTTAATGATATGCATGTCTTTAAAACCAGGATATCGATTCTGATAAACACGGGAGTATTGCTCTGCTTTTGGGATCCCGAGGATGAGATCACGTAACGACTCACCGACTCTCCCAATCGAGGTGGTGCCACGTATCCCACTCCTCTAGACTTTGAGCAACCATAATGAGTATGCTAGCACTAGGCGAAATACTACAACCTAGGCCACTCAATCATAGTTCCCAAACGTCTAACAAAAAGGGCGGTTCTGCCCGCTGAAATCAAAGTAGGCTCAAGATGCATGCATAACAGAAACATAAACAAAAGCCACATAACAAAACTCAATCAATCAACAATTACAAGTTCCACGTGCTAGAACAAGTATCAATGCAATATGTGATTTAAAAAGGGAAACTCGAGAACCAACAGTCCCGAGTACGCTATCCCGCTACGATGACTGCTTTTACCTTGCAATGCAGTAGCTCCAACTCTGGATAAGCTACAAAAGAGATTGTATAAACAACTACACAATCTAACAACAACAAGGCAACGGTTCAAGGAAAACTCTTTACCGTTCTTCGTCCAACTCTCGACGAACAATGCTGCTAACACAGGGCTCGACACACTCCAACGAATCTGTACGAATACAAGATTCGATCAACAATCACGATCATTCACAAGCCAAGGCTTCACTCAATACCAAAAACGATTCGAAAACCCAAAACTCAAACCGACGGCATAACGGCTATAAACTGAACAAACCGGCAACGCAGACAGCAGTTCAATACTGATAATAACTCAATTCAATGCCCAAAACAACAATAACAAAGCAAACCCATCAATCTCAAAATCCATATTTTTGAAAATGGCTTCCAAAAATCATAACAAATCCGGACGTTGCTCTAATTCAAAACCGACAGATAATAAACGATCAGAACTCTGTAGAGAACAACATACTCGAATCTCAAACGATTCTAACAACATCCAAAAACTAGAATGTAACTGATCGTAGAAAAACTTACGATAGAACGAAGCTCTCGCAGCCGTGATCGCTAATCTGCCTTCAGAAATAATTTTCAACGGACGGATCGAGCTCGGACTGAAATCTGGGAGCTTGGAAACTCAAAGGGGCGGCTTCAATGGGGGCTCACGGTTGGGAGGAGGAAGGAGGTGACTTGTGAAATAAATATCAAGTGTAGATAATATATAAAAACCCCTATTTGCGTTTTAGTCCCTGAAATTTCCAAAATTTTCAAAAAGGACCCTGATCAAAATCAAACCGGCTCGAGAACTCTGTAATCTCTGATTAACTCAAATAAACTCATTTAAGATAAAAACGGGGCGTTACAGTATGCAAGCTTCAGAGATCAATTTATGGTCTCAAACAAGTCTCAAGAAGTTGGAACCAGAAATTTGATGAAACAATAAAGGACTTTGGTTTCATCAAAAACCCGGAGGAACCGTGCGTGTACAAAAAAGTAGTTAAGGATGCGGTGACGTTCTTAGTGCTTTATGTTGATGACATCCTACTCATTGAGAATGATGTAGAGATGTTGCAGTCAACAAAGATATGGTTATCAGGTAGATTCTCGATGAAGAATTTGGGTGAGGCATCCTATATTCTAGGGATACAGATCTATAGAGATAGATCTAAGAGAATGATAGGACTCACTCAAGCAACCTACATCGACACCATATGGAAAAGGTTTTCTATGGATGAGTCCAAGATAGGACATCTACCTATGTGTCATGGAGTTTCTCTATCCAAGTCTATGTGTCCCAAGACTGACGAAGAGATAGAGAAAATGACACACATACCATATGCGTCAGCCATATGTAGTATTATGTATGGGATGATATCTACCAGACCGGATGTAGCCTTTGCTCTGAGTGTCACGAGCAGATATCAGGCCAACCCCGGTCAAATGCATTGGAAAGCCGTGAAGGATATTCTTAAGTACTTGAGAAGGACTAAGAATATGTTCATGGTTTATGGAGGAAGAGAATTGAAATTGGAAGGCTATACCGACTCTAGCTTCCAAAGCGACGTGGATGACTCGAAGTCAACCTCTGGATTTGTATTCATGCTCAATGACGGTGCTGTCTCTTGTAAGAGTTCCAAGCAAGACACCCCAGCGGATTCCACCACTGAGGCAGAATACATTGCAGCATCAACTGCTGCTAAAGAGGCCGTTTGGATGAGGAATTTCGTCCAAGAGTTGGGCGTATTTCCTGAAGCTGTTGGTCCAGTTCCGGTGTACTGCGACAACACTGGTGCCGTTGCTCAGGCAAAGGAACCAAGGTCTCATCAAAGAACCAAACACGTACTGAGGAAATACCACATCATCCGGGAGATTGTGGAAAGAGGAGACATCACTGTCGAGAGAGTGGCCTCTACAGACAATATCGCTGATCCACATACTAAGCCCTTGCCAGAACCATTGTTTGACAAACATCGCGAAGCAATGGGATTACGTATTATGACTAGTTGGCTTTAGGGCAAGTGGCAGATTGAAAGAGTGGGTGCCCGGTTAGTCAACTTGTGGCTAAGGGCTTTTATGACTCTATGTATAAACAATCTTTGTTTAATATAATTTACATTCATTAATGGCATTTTCTTTGTCTTTCTTCATATTGTTATATTGTGATATTGTAACACCCAATATTTTTAGTACGTAAATTCGCATGCATAATTAGGGATTTCATTTATTTAAAATTTTAGATTATGGGTTAAATAATTATGTGAAATTATTTGTGCATGTTTTAAGTTATTTTTAAGCATTTAACCCATAAGTAGTGATTTTTCATGATTTATGGAAATTTAATTATTTTAGCGCGTAGACGGATGAGATGACAACTTTCTATCCAATTTATTTCATGAGCCTTTTAAGAGCCCAAAAATATTATTTTGAGTTTTTATTCCTCAAAATTATCAGTATTTAATTTTATATATTTTTAGGAGTCCGTTTTTATCCAAATTTAGCCAAAATATTGACTTTTAATTACCTTTAAAATTCCCTAAAAATTTTATTTCGGGATTTTAAGTTAGTTATCAGATTTTTACTTATTATGTAGAGTTTTAAGTTATATATTTTATATTTAAAAACCCTTATTAATATTTTAATTAACCTAAACCTTATTTTATTCTAATTACACTAAACCTACCCCAAAATCCTACGCTCAAAGCTCCCAGCCGCCAACCCCACCTCTCCTTCATCTTCTTCAGTCGGGTTTAGCTCCAAGCCTCCATTGTTGATCGGTTTTTCAAGCTCCAAGTTGGTTGTCATCGCCCCATCGTCCCGGAATCGTCATCTACGTCTTATTCTTTTCATTCCACGGTGCAAGGCATGTTTCTTTCTCTTATTTTTACACCATATCAGTGATTATACGTGTGAGTGTGTAGACATCATATTTTTCAATGAGACTTTCAAGAGAGGATCGGTTTTTACGATTATTTGCACATGGTTCTTTGGTTTCTTAACATACTCACGTTTTTCTTGTTATGGGTGTGCATGGCTGCTGGTCAGAGGTTGCAGGGGGTGCCTTAGGGTCCCTAGGTTCATGTGTGATGGCTGGGTTGAGGCGTGAATGGGCCGAGGGGAGGCTGGTTCAGACTTGGGATTGAGGGAGTGCAGTTTAGGGTTCAGTGGAAGAGGGCTTCGGGTTTGAGGCAGGGACAATGGCTCGGGCGGAGCCATGGTGGGTTAGGACCGCCCAGACGTGGGCTACGTCTGGGCGGCGGCGCTTTGGCCAGGGGTGGCCGGAGCTAGCCAGCAGCAGGCCATGAAGGCCTGCTGCTCACGGCCGAGGGGAAGACGGGTAAGGGGGGGATCGGGTTAGTGTTTAGGGTGGATCCGGGTCGGGTTGTTGGGTCCGGGTCGGGTCTGGAAAGTCATGGGTTATGTTAGTTGGGTCCGGGTCCGGGTTAAGTGAGTCGGGCTCGGGTATTTTATTCTTTTAAGTTTTAAGTTTAATTAAGTGTTAAATGGGCCTAATTAAATCCAAAAATTTAATTGGGTTCCATTTAATTATTTGAGTTGAAATTTAATTATTATTGGGCTTAAAGTCGGGCTCAGATATTTTATTTTTTTAAGTTTTAAGTTTAATTACGTGTTAAATGGGCCTAATTAAATCCAAAAATTTAATTGGGTTCCATTTAATTATTTGGGTTGAAATTTAATTATTATTGGGCTTAAATAAATTTAATTAAGTTAGTCCAATAATTTTTATGGGCTTGGGGGCCCATGGAAGTTATTGGGCCAGTCTTTGGGCTTTTGGGCCCATTGGGCCAGAATAGGTTGTTATTGGGCCATGAATGCATTAATGGGCTTGAATAAATTAATTGGGCTTAGAAATGTATTTTTGGGCTTAAGTTTGTTAATGGGCCAGTCTCAGTGTTAATGAGCCAGAATTTAAGAAAATGGGTTTGAGTGTGAGGGCCAGCAGTTCAGCACAAACCATGAGAAATTACATGTGTCCTAATTATATATTTAATTATTTTATGCATGAATGTTATTTTAGTATTTATATGTTAGTATAAAAATTAAATTAAATATATAGGAAGGACACACATTTTATTTATGTACATGCAATCATGAAATAATTTTATGGCATGATTTAATGTTTAAGGTTGAGCTAGAAAATAATTTTTATGTTGGAAGTTGAAGTAGTGTGAAAATTTAAGGGGGACAAGTCCCCACATGTTAAGGGTAGTTTACTACCAGTAAGATGTGATTCGTCACCGCCGCGTACGTTGGTTTTAAGAGACTGATCAGTCGAACCTTTTAAGGTTAAGGTTATACTACGGATATGACCATGCGATGTTAGAAAAATGATATGCTCAACAATGTTATGTATGTATTATATGATTATTTTTAAGTTCAAGTTTAAGCAAGATTTTAAGTTATGATTCATGATTTTAAGCATGTCCATTCATGTATATGTTATGTATTAGTATTTCAGTGATTTAAATTATTTTAAGCTCTTGTTATGTTAGCATGTTGGGCCTCTAGGCTCACTACACTTATATGGTGCAGGTAAGTACGTAGAGGAAGATGTAGTTTCTACCGGTGGTGAGGACGTATGAGCGGACATGCAGTGATCCCTCGTGACCGTCGGCTGAGTCTTTATGAACATTTTAAGAATTTTAAACTTTGTTTCTTATTTATTTTTTTTATGTCTTTTCAGTGGTGAATTTTCGTACTATTTTTATTAAATAATTTTATTGCATGCAAACTTTTAAGTGGATTGTTTAACAGTATTTTATTTAAGTTTGACTCAGTTATTCAAGTAAGAAATGTTGCATATTTATGTTATTTTTTTAAATCCGTTTATTTTTTTTTGTGCATATATGTATGGGCATGTATGTACATCTATTTTACTTAGTATTATTTTAAAATAAAAAAATAAAAATTTCCGCATATGTTATTTTAGAATGTTTGGGTCGTTTCAATTGGTATCAAAGCCGCGTTCTTGGAGGGGTCATCACTGTTATGCGAGCTCAGAAATCCACGCTACCGGTCTGTAAGTTTTAATTGCTTTTAGTATGATTTAGTCGTATCATGTTTAAGACTTAAGCATTTATGTTAGCAAAAAATTTCTAAGTACTAAGTTATGCATGTCGATTTACGTAAAGAAATATGTGGTGGTGCAGAATGCCTCCGAGACCAGTGAAAAAGCGTGGAGGATCCCCACATCCGCAAAACCCTCTTTCAGCATTGGAGCAGGCCAATGCAAACATGATGGCCGGGTTTACTGCTCTGTTGGAGCAGCAGGCAGCACGTCCAAGACTGTCCCATGATGAGGACGTAGCGGAGAAGTTCCAGAAGAAGGGACCGAAAGGGTTCGCAGGGGCCACAGATCCACTCATTGCTGAGGGGTGGATCCGTTCTTTGGAAAGCATCTTTGCTTACATGGGGTTGACTGATGCGGACAAGGTGAGGTGCGCAGTGTACATGCTGAAGGGTGATGCAGACTTATGGTGGGAGAGTGCATCACGGGGAGTGAATCTGACTACTATGCGATGGGCAGACTTCCGGAGGATGTTTTTCTCCAAGTATTTCACTGAAGACATGCGCAGCAACATGATTCGAGATTTCATGAGTCTCCGGCAGGGAGACAAGACAGTGGTGGAGTACATTCGACAGTTCGAGAGGGGCTGTCACCTTGTGCCACTGATTGCTGACAGTTCACCTGAGAAGATGAGACAGTTTGTTGAGGGGCTCAGGGTAGAGATCAAACATGATGTTCGCATGGCAGACGTCCCTACTTATGAGACTTCAGTCAGTAGAGCCTTGCGTTCTGAGGAGGGTAGGAGAGAGATCCAGAGGGAGCAGCAGGGTAAGAGGCAGTTTCAGTCTGGGTATCAGCGAGCATCTTCGCAGCCTCCTACGAAGAAGCAGTATACTAGGCCGTCCAAGGGCCCAAACCAGCAGAAGCCACAGTAGCAGAGATAGCAGCCTAGGGGAGGGGCCCCTAATGCGGGAGGACATCCTACTTGCCCGAAGTGCCAGAAGATGCATCCAGGACCATGTATTCTAGGAGCGGGCGTCTGTTTTCATTGTAAAGAGCCAGGGCTCTTGATGGCCAATTGCCCGAGGAAGAAGAACACTACAGGGAGAGTGTTCGTGATGCAGGCTGAGGAGGCAGACCCAGATACCTCCTTGATCACCGGTATATCTTACCCTTAGTATTTTATAATTTCTTCCTTTGGTTAAGAATTTCGATTTTTCTTTGTGGAATAATTTGTTATTTGGGATTTCCTATCTGCATGTTAGAATAGAAAGCATGTTTTACTTGTGATTAGAATTAAGGGTTATTAGTGACTCATCTTTGGGGGAAAAGTTTATTAGTGGTATGAAGTTGTGGGATTCTTCCGCGTGCAGGGAGAATTCTAGTTGGAGGCAACTCCACGTTTGCGTTGCTAGATTCAGGGGCTACGCATTTGTTTATCTCCCTAGAGTTTATCAGACGGGTAGGAATCTCACCTGAGATTGCCGATAGTGGTTATGATGTCACTATGCCGTCAGGAAAGATTATTACTACCTCTAGGGTCATCCGCGAGGTGGAGTTGGAGCTGCAGGGGCACTCCATTCGCGCAGATGTAGTGGTTTTTCCGTTGAGCGGGTTTGATTTGATATTGGGTATGGACTGGTTGACAGTCAATGGAGCTTTGATTGATTTTCGTCGGAGGACAGTGTTAGTGAAACCGCCGGGAGGCGACCCGTTTACTTTTCATGCGCCTCAGAGCAGTGATATTCCTCAGGTTATATCTCTTATTCAGGTGAGGAAGCTGTTGAAACGGGGTTGCCGAGGTATCCTAGCAAGTGTTGTCACGGCCTCAGAACCAGCTAGTAGATCATTATCAGAGATAGAGGTAGTTCGTGATTTTTCGGACGTCTTTCCGGAGGATGTTGCAGGGATTCCACCAGTGAGAGAGGTGGAGTTCAGTATCGACTTATTTCCAGACACTGTGCATATCTCAAAGGCACCATACAGACTTGCTCCTACCGAGATGAAGGAGTTGAAGGAGCAGATTCAGGAGTTATTAGAGAAAGGCTTTGTTCATCATAGCTTTTCTCATTGGGGAGCTCCAGTGTTATTTGTGAAGAAGAAGGATGACAGTATGAGACTGTGCATCGATTATCGAGAGCTCAACAGAGTCACCGTGAAGAATAAGTACCCACTGCCGAGGATAGAGGACTTATTTGATCAGTTGCAGGGAGCTTCAGTGTTCTCCAAGATCGATCTACGATCTGGTTATCATCAGCTGCGAGTTAGAGAGGCAGATGTGTCCAAGACTGCTTTCCGGACACGTTATGGGCATCTCGAGTTCTTAGTGATGCCATTTGGGAAGACCAATGCTCCAGAGGTTTTCATGGATCTCATGAACCGGGTATTTCAGCCGTATCTTGATCAGTTCATCATAGTCTTCATTGATGATATATTGATCTACTCTAGGAGTGTTGAGGAGCATAGGCAGCATCTACAGACATCCTTGCAGACTTTGAGGGAGCATCGTTTGTATGCCAAGTTCTGCAAGTGCGAGTTTTGGCTTGAGCAGGTTGCATTTCTTGGCCACATTATTTCTAGAGATGGGATTGCAGTGGATCAGTCGAAGGTTGAGGCAGTGCAGAAATGGAGTATTCCGAGGAATGCTTCGGAGATTCGCAGTTTCTTGGGTTTGGCAGGATACTATAGAAAGTTCATCAAGGGTTTTTCCTCTATTGCAGTACCCTTGACATCCTTAACCAAGAAGAATGCGAAATTTATTTGGAGTCCAGACTGTCAGAGGAGCTTCGATCAGCTGAAGGAAGCACTCACTACCGCACCGGTTTTAGCGATGACAGTACCACACGAGGAGTTAGTGGTATACACCGACGCGTCTAAGCTAGGGTTAGGCGCAGTACTTATGTAGTGTGGTAAGGTTATTGCTTATGCGTCGAGGCAGTTGAAGATTCATGAGCAGAACTACCCGACACATGACTTGGAGTTAGCAGCAGTGGTCTTTGCTTTGAAAATCTGGAGACACTATCTGTATGGCGAGAAGTGCAAGATTTTCACTGATCATAAGAGCCTCAAGTACTTCTTCACTCAGAAGGAGTTGAACATGAGGCAACGAAGATGGTTGTAGTTGGTGAAGGATTACGACTGTGACATTAGCTACCATCCAGGTAAAGCTAATGTAGTGGCCGATGCTTTGAGTCGGAAGTCGTCAATAGCATCGTGTTTGACAGTGCAGTTACCACTGCAGAGCGAGATTTAGAGGTTTGATTTGGAGTTTTACCCCAGTGGTCATGCACCGAGCTTGTCAGTGTTGACAGTGCAGCCGATTCTACGAGATCGGATCAGATATGGACAACCTACTGATGAGGAGTTACAACGTTGGAGGCAGAGAGATGAGGCCAAGGGTGTTCTTCTTTATACAGTTGTGGATGACATTGTTCAGTACCGTGGTAGGATGTAGGTACTGAACGTCGATCGGTTGAGAGCTGAGATTTTAGCAGAGGCTCACACATCTCCGTACTCCATTCACCCCAGAAGTACGAAGATGTACCGAGATTTACAGCTATTGTATTGGTGGTCCGAGATGAAGAGAGACATCGGGAGAGTTGTGTCAGAGTGCTTGACTTGTCAGAAGGTCAAGACAGAGCATCAGCGTCCAGCAGGACTGCTTAGACCTCTTCCTATTCTGGAATGGAAATGGGAGAACATTACAATGGAGTTTGTAGTTGGTTTACTGAGGAGTGCCAGAGGTTGCACGGCTATTTGGGTGATCGTGGATAGACTCACCAAGTCAGCACATTTCTTGCCAGTGAGGACTACATACTCATTGACACAGTATGCGGAGCTTTACATCAAGGAGATTGTTAGACTGCATGGCATACCAGTGTCGATTGTGTCAGACAGAGATCTGAGATTTACGTCTGCGTTCTGGAAGAGTCTACATACAACATTGGGGACTCGATTACTGTTCAGCACAGCTTTTCATCCCCAAACAGATGGTCAGTCTGAAAGGGTGATACAGATTCTTGAGGACTTACTGAGAGCCTGTGTCATCGATTTTCAGGGCTCATGGGAGACGAGATTGCCATTAGTGGAGTTTACCTATAACAACAGCTTTCAGGTGTCTATAGGTATGGATCCTTATGCAGCTTTGTATGGGAGGAGATGCAGATCTCCTATTCATTGGGATGAGGTTGGAGAGAGGATTCTATTGGGTCCCGAGATTGTACAGCAGACTGCAGACATTGTGATTCAGATTCGGGATCGTATGAGGACTGCTCAGAGTCGTCAGAAGAGTTATGCAGATACTCGACGACGAGATTTGGAGTTTGCAGTAGGTGATCACGTGTTTCTAAGAGTGTCACCTATGAAGGGAGTGGTACGATTTGGCCGGAGAGGTAAGCTTAATTCGAGATATATTGGACCTTTTGAGATCTTGGAGAGAGTTGGCACATTGGCATACCGTTTGGCCTTACCACCAGGGCTTGCGGCAGTGCACAATGTCTTTCATGTATCCATACTTTGGAGATATGTCTCTAACCCGTCGCATGTGTTGAATTACGAGCCCTTACAGTTGCCACCTGATCTAGTATATGAGGAGAGGCCAATACGGATCTTGGCTAGGGAGGAGCGGAGACTTAGGACGCGGGTCATACCGATGGTCAGAGTCCAGTGGCTGAATCACTCGGAGGAGGTAGCTACTTGGGAGACCGAGGCAGACATGAGGACTCGCTACCCAGAGTTGTTCGGGTAAGTACTTTAATTTCGAGGACGAAATTCAAATTAAGGGGGAGAGAATTGTAACACCCAGTATTTTTAGTACGTAAATTCGCATGCATAATTAGGGATTTCATTTATTTAGAATTTTAGATTATGGTTTAAATAATTATGTGAAATTATTTGTGCATGTTTTAAGTTATTTTTAAGCATTTAACCCATAAGTAGTGATTTTTAATGATTTATGGAAATTTAATTATTTTATCGCGTAGACGGGACCGTAGACGGACGAGATGACAACTTTCTATCCAATTTATTTCTTGAGCCTTTTAAGAGCCCAAAAATATTAATTTGAGTTTTTATTCCTCAAAATTATCAGTATTTAATTTTATATATTTTTAGAAGTCCGTTTTTATCCAAATTTATCCAAAATATTGACTTTTAATTACCTTTAAAATTCCCTTAAAATTTTATTTTTGGATTTTAAGTTAGTTATCAGATTTTTAATTATTATGTAGAGTTTTAAGTTATATATTTTATATTTAAAAACCCTTATTAATATTTTAATTATCCTAAACCTTATTTTAATCTAATTACCCTAAACCTACCCCAAAATCCTACGCTCAAAGCTCCCAGCCGCCAACCCCACCTCTCCTTCATCTTCTTCAGTCGGTTTTAGCTCCAAGCCTCCATTGTTGATCGGTTTTTCAAGCTCCAAGTTGGTTGTCATCGCCCCGTTATCCCGGAATCGTCATCTACGTCTTTTTATTTCCCTTCCACGGTGCAAGGCATGTTTCTTTTGTAAGAGTGGGTGCCCAGTGAGCCAACTGTGTGGCTATGGGCTTTGTTGACTCTTTGTATAAACAATCTTTTGTTTAATATTATTTACACTTTTATGGCAATGACTTTATATTACTTCATATTGTTATATTGTGATATACTATTGTTGTTTTGATAAAGACCTTGAATATACTATAGTGTATGTAAGATGTGGTAGAACATGGAGATGTCTATCATGAAATACATCTTATAGTCACTGTATATTCTAAAACCGTTCCTAGTCGATTGAGCCGTCCGATAATAAGGATAAGGATCGCTCGAGTTTGAGACTAGCATTTGCGATGCGGAGTACCACGTTTCATTGGTAGGGAACATGGAGATGTTCGAAGCATGCAAATGGATATTCATAGGATGAATAGTCGAACTACCCTATCCGGACTTTCCAAGTGGTTATCACTTATCGAGTGGATAAAGTCCGCGGTTTTGGTTGTACACCATTAGTCCTTACGACTTGAAACATCATGGAGACTCTATATGCTAGTACTGTGCTTTGACTCGTTTACCGACTCTGAAGGGGTCATCAGGTGTCGAGATTGGGTACAGTTACGACACATATAGGAGTCAATGCATTGTTGTCAAGGATTCACCACATACTTGCGAGTGTGGATATCCTATGCGATCTGAGGAGATATTAGTGTGACAAATCTCTGGCCAGAGTACTTGATGTGATTTAAGAAATGGTTTCTTAGTAGCACATGCGATGTCACTAATTTGATCTTCAAGATGCATTGCATAGTTATCGAATCTTGAGCGACTCTCGATATACCAATGGTTGTTGATTCGATCGGGATATATGGATGAAGGGACCGTACTGTACGCTAACCAAAATCTACTGGTTCTTGTAGGCACTATCAGTGATACCTAGGGAATCATGGGGCGATGTTGCTAGGCGCTTTACCATGATTCGTTGGGCAAGTCGGAAAGTGTTGTTCCGAGTCACAAGGAGTTGTGAGCCCACGGCTAGCTGTATCCCTGAACCATTGAGGGTCACACAGTGTAATGGAGTTTTAATCCCCGTTGAGATAGTTAAATTTAAAGAGTTAAATTTAATGAACTAAGGAGTTGGACTTCTTAAATAAGAGTAAGGGAGTAGGATTTCCTAAAATGACATAGGGATGGACATTTTTGGAAACCACTGAATTCGGATTCAGGAAAATTTATTTTGACTTTAAAACGTGCAGAAATGGTTTCTGTGCACATTGGTGAAATCGTTTCATCAATCGGAGTCATGATGAATTTTATATTAATTTCTGAACGAGTTGGCTTTGCTTGTCGGGCCCCAGCTTATGACTAATGGGCCCTAAGGTGTTAGTGGCCTGCATTATAAATAAGTTATTTCAGTACAGAAATTACACACAACAGGTCATAATTTTTGAGACAGGATTTTCGAAACCCTAGCCCCTCTCAAAAACGTTTTCGGCCGCCTCTCCCTCCCTCTGCCCGAGAAAATTCCGGTCTGTGATTTTGAATCGCAGTAAGGAATAACGAATCAAATTCGTGTATTCTCTTCGCAGAAAACTTCTGATAGATTTTCTAGTGCAATCTATCAGAGGGATTAAACCTCTGTTCGTGGACCTGATTGAAGGCGTTCATCGGTTCCAGGGAGAGACAACAAGAGCAGAATTGTTCTGTTGGTGTCCATTAATCTCGTTGCGAGATTTGAGGTAAAATTTATTTAATTGTTATTTAAATTTTACACACACGTAATTCAATCGATGAACGGTTGATACCCATACCATGGAAACGTTCCATGAAAATTTTTTTTAAACTTCCGCTGCACCGGGTATCAATCGTAATTGGTCTGGGAACTCGCCAGTTTTCCAACAGTGGTATCAGAGCCAGGTTGCTCAGATCAATCGATTGAATTAATCAATTGTACAAAATTTTTGAGTCTCGGTTTTTGAAACAAAATAAATATTTTTAATAAAAAATTTTTTTTTCCGGGGGCGAAACCCGGGCAGCGATTGGATCGCTGCCCGGAAGGGGCAGCGATGGTCGCTGCCCCCAGGGGCGGCGCACGGCGCCGCCCAAAGGGGGCGCACGGCGCCGCCCAGGGCGGCGACCGTCGCCGCCCAGGGCGCGCGCGGCGCTGCCCAGCGCAGCGCTGGGCGCTGCGCAGGGCAGCGCTCGGCGCCGCCAGGGCAGCAAGCGTTGCTGCCCTAAGGGGGCAGCCGGGCTGCCCCGGCCCGCGCCCCGGGTGCGGGCCAACCCGGGAGTGTCCCGGGTGGCCCGCGGGAAAAATTAATATTTTATTAAAAATTAATTTTAATATGTTAAAATTTTATTTTTGGTCCGGTCAAAAATTGTTTTTGATTGGTTCACGAGATTTCGGATCGAATTGTTCGAGTCCGTAAATTTTAAAATTGATTTTGGATAAATTTGAATTTTTGGAAAATTTTAATATTTTATCCGTAAATTGAATTTTGAAATCAATTATTTTGGTACAATTGATGATAAGATATGATCTTATGATATATTGAGTAAAATATGATTTTATTTGTAAAATTGGATTTTATAGATAAAATATGATTTTATTTGATATGGAGATAAAATATGATTTTATATGTGAAATGTGATTTTATATATAAAATATGATTTTATCTTGTTTAAATTTGAATTGCCACAGCATGTTATCCAATAAATTAATTTTGAATTAAATGTTATTGGATAAGGATGATCGATTGCCATGACCAATTTTGTAGGTGTATGTTAGGAATTTACATTTTGTCTTTATTGTTGTTGGTTTTATTAATGGGCCTGGTTTATGGCCCGATATGAATGTCATATGTAATAAAAGTGGGCTTGGTTTATAGCCCGTTCCCACCCCCTAAAAATGTATCCCCTACTTGTCATTGTTATTTATTGTAAATACATTAGATTTAGTGGGAGATCAAGATTTGAAGATGGTGGGCCCAGCAGACAATGAAGACTGAAGAAATGTAAATTGGAAGCATATGTAATAGGATTGCATTTGCATACTGCATATTACCTAGGATTGGACTAAGAACCGTGATTGGCAACCACGGGTCAATTAGAAATGGAATCGATCATCCTATATAATATGTGATATTATGATTGTATGCATGTTTAGACATAAATTGCGTGAATCCGGCAATGCATGCAATAAATTAAATATGATGAGACAAATATTTTTATAAATAAAATCCCTCATTTTAAATATGATTTAAAATTTATATCAAGATAAATAAAGGAAATTTAAATATTGTTTAAATGTTCCTACCTTCCATCAACGGTCAATGTATGTGATGCTACCCGCGGATACGGTCCGGCTCATATTATTGGGGGGGCCCGTCCGTCGGAAAGCTGTACATTGGATCGACAAATGTTGTAAGTTGGGTGGAATTCCCATGGGATCGGCTCATATTATTGGGGGATCCACATGGCGACCGTCCATCACAACTTAATATTGATGGGTCATCTTGACATGTCACTTTAAACGGCGTCATATTATTGGGCCCTTATTGGACATGAGGTAAACACATGGGGGTTGCTTTGGAAGCAATTGGGCTCTACCTTTTGAGAATTATGGTTGGCTGATATTATTCGGGACCATAAGTTTGTCAATTGGACTCCATGTTCTCACTAAGGAAAAGTTTCCCGTTTTCACTAGAGGGTGGTGAAATCGTTAAAATAGTGGGAGTGAGATTCATAAAATAAAATTCGCCAATTTTATGTCTTAGTAAATTATTTAAACAATCATCGATAATTGTCTGTTTTATCTCAGTAATCCACATGCTTCTGTTCTCCAACAAAACAAACTTATTGACGCAAACAATACAGAATGATTCCATAAGTTAAGATTGTCCTAAGTTCGGAAAAAGATTTTCTAAGTGTTAGAAAAGGCTTCTCCGAAAACAGCCCCGGCTAATGTAACTGCCGAAAGGTTGGCCGAATTAGAGAAATGGTTGGACCATGATCTCAAGGCCAAATGTTACATGAAAAATTGGACAAGTCTAAACAAGTTTGCCATCACTGCAAGAAACCCGGTCATTGGAAACGTAACTGCAAGGAATACCTCAAGCAGTTGCGAACTGCAAAGGGTATGTTTTACATTAAAATGTTTTTCTTAATACTACTTCTTAGGTATTGGATACCAGATTAGATCTCATATTTGCAATGAGTTGCAAATGATGACAAGAAGTAATAGGCTAAGGATGGGTGAGACCCAGTCAAGGCTCGGGAATTGTTCCAGAGATAAATCCAAAGCTATAGGAGACATTTTTGCAGAACAATTTTAAGTTTTTGAGAGATGTTTTATTTGTGCCAGATTTAATTAAAAACATTATTTCTATTTCTATGCTTGATAGAGATGGTTATTCTTGTAATTTTGTGAATGGGATTTGCAATATTTACAAGAATGAATGTTTAATTGGAAATGGACAACTTGAAAACGATCTATACAATTTAAAACTAAAAGACGTTCCAGTGAATTGTATTGACAAACCGGCGACAACAAACAAAAGGAAAATCGATAGTCAAAACCCGGCAAACCTTTGGCACGCTAGACTAGGTCATATTTCCTCAAGGAGGATGAACAAGCTAGTGGGAGAGGGCATGTTTGATATGTCTGATATTAACTCTCTACCTACTTGTGAATCCTGCCTAAAAGGAAAAATGACTAAATCTCCTTTTAAGGGGAAACCTGAGCGTAGTCAGAATCTGTTGGATTTGATCCATACAGATGTTTGTGGTCCATTTAGAGTAGGGACTCAACATGGCCAAACCTACTTCATTACCTTTACTGATGATTATTCAAGGTATGGGTATTTATATTTAATGAAATATAAGTCTGAAGCATTTGAAAAGTTCAAAGAATTCAGGGCTGAAGTAGAAAACAAGCTAGGTAAAAGTATTAAAGCACTTCGATCGGATCGAGGTGGAGAATACTTGAGTACCGAGTTTTTGGACTATCTGAAAGAGAATGGGATTCTCTCTCAGTGGACTCCTCCTATGACACCACAGCTTAATGGTGTATCGGAGCGTCGTAATCGAACTTTGTTGGACATGGTTCGATCTATGATGAGCTTCACTGAGCTTCCACCTTCGTTTTGGGGCTATGCGCTTGAAACGGCGGTATTGTTGTTGAACAACGTCCACACTAAAGCAGTGGACAAAACACCATACGAGTTATGGAATGGCAAAGCTCCTAAGTATTCGTACTTGAGGATTTGGGGATGTCCTGCTTACGTGAAGCGGACAGTGGGAGATAAGTTGGATAGTCGATCCAGCTTGTGTTATTTTGTGGGGTATCCGAAGAATTCAATCGGATATTATTTCTATTATCCTGCTGAAACAAAGGTGTTTGTTTCTAGGAATGCCACCTTCTTGGAGAAGGAGTTCTTATTGGATAAGAAAGGCGAGATGATGGAACTCGAAGAAGTTCGAGAAGAACCCGAAATACAAAATAACGATCCTACACCTCAGGAACCATTGCTGGACACGCCTGCACCTAGAAGATCCGAAAGGACTTCTAGACCTCCAGTTCGATATGGTCTTCTTCTTGAAGGGGATCAAGATGAACCCGACATTGGATGTGATCCAAGAAACTTCAAGGAAGCAATTTCTGATGCGGATTCGAATTTATGGCTTGAAGCTATGCAGTCAGAATTGGATTCGATGCATACAAACCAAGTTTGGTCTTTAGTAGATCCTCCCGATGGAATTGTTCCGATAGGGTGTAAATGGATCTACAAAAGAAAGCTTGGGCCTGATGGTAAGGTATTGACCTACAAGGCGCGATTGGTGGCTAAAGGTTATACTCAAAGGCAAGGAGTTGACTATGATGAAACCTTTTCACCAGTTGCAATGTTCAAGTCCATAAGAATCCTGATTGCCATAGCTGCATGGTATGACTATGAGATATGGCAAATGGATGTGAAGACTGCTTTTCTTAATGGAGACATTAAGGAAGAAATCTATATGAAGCAGCCTGAGGGGTTCACATCCATGGGAAGCGAGCATAAGGTATGCAAGCTTCAGAGATCAATTTATGGTCTAAAACAAGCATCAAGAAGTTGGAACCAGAAATTTGATGAAACAATAAAAGATTTTGGTTTCATCAAGAACCCGGAGGAACCTTGCGTGTACAAGAAAGTAGTTAAGGATGCGGTGACATTCTTAGTACTTTATGTTGATGACATCCTACTCATTGGGAATGATGTAGGGATGTTGCAGTCAACGAAGATATGGTTATCAGGTAGATTTTCGATGAAGGATTTGGGTGAGGCATCCTACATTCTTGGGATACAGATCTATAGGGATAGATCTAAGAGAATGATAGGACTCACTCAATCAACCTACATCGATACCATATTGAAACGGTTTTCAATGGATGGGTCCAAGAGAGGACATCTACCCATGTGTCATGGAGTTTCTCTATCCAAGTCTATGTGTCCCAAGACTGAAGCAGAGATAGAGAATATGACACATGTACCATATGCGTCAGCTATAGGTAGTATCATGTATGGGATGATATCTACCAGACCGGATGTAGCATTTGCTCTGAGTGTCACGAGCAGATATCAGTCTAATCCTGGTCAGATGCATTGGAAAGCCGTGAAGGACATTCTTAAGTACTTGCGAAGGACTAAGAATATGTTCATGGTTTATGGAGGACGAGAACTCAAACTGGAAGGCTATACCGACTCTAGCTTCCAAAGTGATGTGGATGACTCGAAGTCAACCTCTGGATTTGTGTTCATGCTCAATGGCGGTGCTGTCTCTTGGAAGAGTTCCAAGCAGGACACCACAGCGGATTCCACCACTGAGGCTGAATACATTGCAGCATCAGCTGCTGCTAAAGAGGCCGTTTGGATGAGGAATTTCGTCCAAGAGTTGGGCGTCATTCCTGAATTTGTTGGTCCAGTCCGGTGTACTGCGACAACAGGGTGCCGTTGCTCAAGCAAAGGAACCAAGGTCTCATCAAAGATCCAAACACGTACTGAGGAAATACCACATAATCTGGGAGATTGTGGAAAGAGGAGACATCAGTGTCGAACGAGTGGCCTCTGCAGACAATATCGCTGATCCACTTACTAAGCCTTTGCCAGGACCATTGTTTGACAAACATCGCGAAGCAATGGGTCTACGTAGTATGACTAGTTGGCTATAGGGCAAGTGGGAGATTGTAAGAGTGGGTGCCCAGTGAGCCAACTGTGTGGCTATGGGCTTTGTTGACTCTTTGTATAAACAATCTTTTGTTTAATATTATTTACACTTTTATGGCAATGACTTTATATTACTTCATATTGTTATATTGTGATATACTATTGTTGTTTTGATAAAGACCTTGAATATACTATAGTGTATGTAAGATGTGGTAGAACATGGAGATGTCTATCATGAAATACATCTTATAGTCACTGTATATTCTAAAACCGCTCCTAGTAGATTGAGCCGTCCGATAATAAGGATAAGGATCGCTCGAGTTTGAGACTAGCATTTGCGATGCGGAGTACCACGTTTCATTGGTAGGGAACATGGAGATGTTCGAAGCATGCAAATGGATATTCATAGGATGAATAGTCGAACTACCCTATCCGGACTTTCCAAGTGGTTATCACTTATCGAGTGGATAAAGTCCGCGGTTTTGGTTGTACACCATTAGTCCTTACGACTTGAAACATCATGGAGACTCTATATGCTAGTACTGTGCTTTGACTCGTTTACCGACTCTGAAGGGGTCATCAGGTGTCGAGATTGGGTACAGTTACGACACATATAGGAGTCAATGCATTGTTGTCAAGGATTCACCACATACTTGCGAGTGTGGATATCCTATGCGATCTGAGGAGATATTAGTGTGACAAATCTCTGGCCAGAGTACTTGATGTGATTTAAGAAATGGTTTCTTAGTAGCACATGCGATGTCACTAATTTGATCTTCAAGATGCATTGCATAGTTATCGAATCTTGAGCGACTCTCGATATACCAATGGTTGTTGATTCGATCGGGATATATGGATGAAGGGACCGTACTGTACGCTAACCAAAATCTACTGGTTCTTGTAGGCACTATCAGTGATACCTAGGGAATCATGGGGCGATGTTGCTAGGCGCTTTACCATGATTCGTTGGGCAAGTCGGAAAGTGTTGTTCCGAGTCACAAGGAGTTGTGAGCCCACGGCTAGCTGTATCCCTGAACCATTGAGGGTCACACAGTGTAATGGAGTTTTAATCCCGTTGAGATAGTTAAATTTAAAGAGTTAAATTTAATGAACTAAGGAGTTGGACTTCTTAAATAAGAGTAAGGGAGTAGGATTTCCTAAAATGACATAGGGATGGACATTTTTGGAAACCACTGAATTCGGATTCAGGAAAATTTATTTTGACTTTAAAACGTGCAGAAATGGTTTCTGTGCACATTGGTGAAATCGTTTCATCAATCGGAGTCATGATGAATTTTATATTAATTTCTGAACGAGTGGGCTTTGCTTGTCGGGCCCCAGCTTATGACTAATGGGCCCTAAGGTGTTAGTGGCCTGCATTATAAATAAGTTATTTCAGTACAGAAATTACACACAACAGGTCATAATTTTTGAGACAGGATTTTCGAAACCCTAGCCCCTCTCAAAAACGTTTTCGGCCGCCTCTCCCTCCCTCTGCCCGAGAAAATTCCGGTCTGTGATTTTGAATCGCAGTAAGGAATAACGAATCAAATTCGTGTATTCTCTTCGCAGAAAACTTCTGATAGATTTTCTAGTGCAATCTATCAGAGGGATTAAACCTCTGTTCGTGGACCTGATTGAAGGCGTTCATCGGTTCCAGGGAGAGACAACAAGAGCAGAATTGTTCTGTTGGTGTCCATTAATCTCGTTGCGAGATTTGAGGTAAAATTTATTTAATTGTTATTTAAATTTTACACACACGTAATTCAATCGATGAACGGTTGATACCCATACCATGGAAACGTTCCATGAAAATTTTTTTTAAACTTCCGCTGCACCGGGTATCAATCGTAATTGGTCTGGGAACTCGCCAGTTTTCCAACATATTTCTCTTATTTTTACACCATATCAGTGATTATACGTGTAATTATGTAGACATCAGATTTTTCAATGAAACTTTCAAGAGAGGATCGGTTTTTACGATTATTTGCACATGGTTCTTTGGTTTCTTAACATACTCACGTTTTTCTTGTTATGGGTGTGCATGGATGCTGGTCAGAGGTTGCAGGGGGTGCCTTAGGGTCCCTAGGTTCATGTGTGATGGCTAGGTTGAGGCGTGAATGGACCGAGGGGAGGCTAGTTCAGACTTGGGATTGAGGGAGTGCAGTTTAGGGTTCAGTGGAAGAGGGCTTTGGGTTTGAGGCAGGGACCATGGCTTGGGCTGAGCCATGGTGGGTTAGGACCGCCCAGACGTGGGCTACGTCTGGGCGGCGGTGCTCCGGCCACAGCAGGCCATGAAGGCCTGTTGCTCACGGCCGAGGGAAAGACGGGTAAGGGGGGGATCGGGTTAGAGTTTAGGGTGGATCCGGGTCGGGTTGTTGGGTCCAGGTCGGGTCTGGAAATTCATGGGTTATGTTAGTTGGGTCCGGGTCCGAGTTAAGTGAGTCGGGCTCGGGTATTTTATTCTTTTAAGTTTTAAGTTTAAATAAGTGTTAAATGGGCCTAATTAAATCCAAAAATTTAATTGGGTTCCATTTAATTATTTGGGTTGAAATTTAATTATTATTGGGCTTAAATAAATTTAATTAAGTTAGTCCAGTAATTTTTATGGGCTTGGGGGCCCATGAAAGTTATTGGGCCAGTCTTTGGGCTTTTGGGCCCATTGGGCCAGAATAGGTTGTTATTGGGCCAGAAATGCATTAATGGGCTTGAATAAATTAATTGGGCTTAGAAATGTATTTTTCGGCTTAAGTTTGTTAATGGGTCAGTCTCAGTGTTAATGGGCCAGAATTTAAGAAAATGGGCTTGAGTGTTAGGGCCAGCAGTTTAGCACAAACCATGAGAAATTGCATGTGTCCTAATTATATATTTAATTATTTTATGCATGAATGTTATTTTAGTATTTATATGTTAGTATAAAAATTAAATTAAATATATAGGAAAGACACACATTTTATTTAAGTACATGAATTCATGAAATAATTTTATGGCATGATTTAATGTTTAAGGTTGAGCTAGAATATAATTTTTATGTTGGAAGTTGAAGAAGTGTGACAATTTAAGGGAGAAAAGTTCCCACATGTTAAGGGTAGTTTACTACCAGTAAGAGGTGATTCGTCACCGCCGCGTACGTTGGTTTTAAGAGACTGATCAGTCGAACCTTTTAAGTTTAAGGTTATACTACGGATATGACCATGCGATGTTAGAAAAATGATATGCTCAACAATGTTATGTATGTATTATATGATTATATTTAAGTTCAAGTTTAAGCAAGATTTTAAGTTATGATTCATGATTTTAAGCATGTCCATTCATGTATATGTTATGTATTAGTATTTCAGTGATTTAAATTATTTTAAGCCCTTGTTATGTTAACATGTTGGGCCTCTAGGCTCACTACACTTATATGGTGCAGGTGAGTACGTAGAGGAAGATGTTGTTCCTACCGGTGGTGAGGACGTATGAGCGGACATACAGTGATCCCCCGTGACCGTCGGCTGAGTCTTTATGAACATTTTAAGAATTTTAAACTATGTTTCTTATTTATTTCTTTTATGTCTTTTCAGTGGTAAATTTTCGTATTATTTTTATTAAATAATTTTATTGCATGCAAACGTTTAAGTGGATTGTTTGACAGTATTTTATTTAAGTTTGACTCAGTTATTCAAGTAAGAAATGTTGCATATTTATGTTATTTTTTAAATCCGTTTATATTTTTTTGTGCATATATGTATGGGCTTGTATGTACATCTATTTTACTTAGTATTATTTTTTTAAAAAAAAAAATTATGCACATGTTATTTTAGAATGTTTGGGTCGTTTCAGATATACTATTGATGTTTTGATAAAGACCTTGAATATACTATAGTGTAAGTAAGATGAGATAGTGAATAAAGAGAGATCACTATTATGAAACACATCTTATAGTCACTGTATATTCTAAACAGTTCCTAGTCAATTGAGCCGTCCGCTAATAAGGATAAGGATCGCTCGAGATTGAGACTAGCATTTGTGATGCCAAGTATCACGTTTCATTGGTAATGGACATGGAGATGTTCAAAGCATGCAAATGAATATTCATATTATGAATGATCGAACTACCCTATTCGAACTTTCCAAGTGGTTATCACTTATCGAGTGGATAAAGTCTGCGTTTTTGGTTGTACACCATTAGTCCTTACTACTTGAAATATCATTGAGACTCTATATGCTAGTACTATAGTTTGACTCGTTTACCGACTCTATTGGGGTCATCAGGTGTCGGGATTGGGTACAGTTACGACACATATAGGAGTCGATGCTTTGTTTTCAAGGATTCACCACATACTTGCGAGTGTGGATATCCTATGCGATCTGAGGAGATATTAGTGTGACGAATCTCTGGCCAGAGTACATGATGTGTTTTAGGTTACTCGGTTTTCCTATTAACACATGCGATGTCACTATTTGATCTCCAAGATGTAATGCATAGTTATCGAATCTCGAACGACTCTCGATGCACCAATGGTTGTTGATTCGGTCGGGATATATGGATGAAGGGACCATACTATACGCTAAACAAAATCTACTGGTTCTTGCAGGCACTATCAGTTATACCTAGGGAATCATGGGGCGATGTTGCTAGACGCTCTTACCATGATTCGTTGGGCAAGTCGGAAATTGTTGTTCCGAGTCACAAGGAGTTGTGGGCCCACGGCTAGCTGTATCCCTGAACCATTAAGGGTCACACAAGTAATGGATTACTAAACCCCGTTGAGATAGTTAAATTTAAAGAGTTAAATTTAATGTAAGAGAAGTTGGACTTCTTAACTAAAGAGAGTGGAATTTTCTAAAATGACATAGAGATGGGTATTTTTGGAAATCACTGAATTCGGATTCAGAAAAATTATCTTGACTTTAAAAGGTGCAGAAATGGTTTCTGTGCACATTGGTGAAATCGGTTTATAAATCAGAGTCATGATGAATTTTATATTAATTTCTATAATAACGGGCTTGGCTTGTTGGGCTTAAGTTATGGATTGTGGGCCCTAAGGAGTTAGAGTCCTAATACAATCATAACTTAATCTAGTCTAAAAATTATCTATAAATATATGAGTAGTGTTCGAAAATCATAAGCATTCCATCTTGAAATTTTCGAAAATCACTCATAATATTCAAGGGGAATTTTCGAATTCCTCTGTCCCTTTTGAGAAAATTCGGTTACATTCCGAATTAACAGATCAAATCTTTTTATTCTCTTCGATAAACATCTGATTGATTTCTAGTGCAATCAATCAGAGGGTTTTTGTTTTCTGTTCGTGGACCTTATTCCGGAGATTTATCGTGAAGCCATCGGTTCCCGGGATATACAAGAAGAGCAGATTAAATTCTGTTGGTGTCCATAATCAAGCCGTTGCTTGAATAGGTAAAATTTTAATTATGATTTTATTTTTACTTGCATAATTTAATCGTAAAGTTTTGATACCCATGATATGGAATCGTTCCATATCGAAAAATAAAAATTTTTAAACTTCCGCTGCACCGGGTATCAATTCTTAATTGATCTGAACACGTTTTTCCAACAATTGATGAATCTGATGTGCATGAGAAAACTGCTGAAAATGTACATGAAAATGAATTGAATGATTATCAATTAGCTAGAGATAGATCTAGAAGGAATATTAGGCCTCCACAACACTTTGATAACTTTCACATGACTTCTTATGCATTCAGTGTATTCGAATCTATTGATAATGCTGAACCTAAGTCGTATTACGAAGCTTTAAAATCTGAAAATTCTGGGAAATGGGTAAATGCGATGAAAGAAGAAATTAATTCTTTGCATGTAAACAATACTTGGATTCTTGTGCCTAAACCTGAAAATTGTTCTGTTGTGGACTGTAAGTGGTTGTTTAAGGTCAAGAATGAGTGTGAATCTGTCAGATTTAAAGCTAGGTTGGTAGCTAAGGGTTTTACTCAAAAAGAAGGGATAGACTATACCGAAATATTTGCTCCTATTGTGAAATTTACTACTGTTAGAATTATGCTTGGTCTTGTTGCTCAGTTTGATTGGGAGTTGAAACAGTTAGATGTTAAAACTGCTTTTTTACATGGTGAACTAAATGAGAAAATTTTCATGAGGCAACCTGAAGGCTTTGTGAATTCTAAGTATCCTGATCATGTTTGTTTGCTCAAGAAATCTTTGTATGGCTTGAAGCAATCTCCTAGGCAATGGAATAAAAAGTTTGATGAATGCATGCTCTCTTTGGCTTTTAATAGAAGTAATTATGACCATTGCTTGTATTTCTAACAAAATGCTAAAGTTTCAGTTTTCTTGCTTATCTATGTGGATGATATGCTATTGATTAGTTCTTGTGTGAAAACTGTTGAGCATGTCAAAAATTTCTTGAGTGCTAAATTTGATATGAAATTCCTAGGAGATGCTAAACGGATTCTTGGCATGAATATTTATAGGGATAGAAAGAGGTCTATCATTTTATTAAATCAGGATACTTATGTTAAGAAAGTTTTGAGTAAATTTTCCGTGTCAAGTGCCAAACCTGTCAATGTGCCTCTAGCTAGACATTTTGTTCTAAGTAAAGAGCAAGCCCCTAAAACTGAATATGATGTTAAATGCATGAAGAATGTGCCTTATTCAAATGCTATTGGTTCTGTCATGTATTTAATGGTTAGCACAAGGCCTGATATTGCATATTCTGTGAGTTGTTTGAGTCGCTATATGTCTGATCCCGGAGTTTACCATTGGGAAGCTCTTAAATTTTGTTGAGATATTTGAATGGCTCTGTTAATCATGGTTTAAAATTTTTCAGATCTGAAACTGGTGTTAAATTGGTAGGATATGTGGATTCTAACTATGCCAATGATAGGGACAATAGAAAATCAACAACTTCTTATGTGTTTACGTTGTGTGGTGCTTGTATTAGCTGAAAATCTCAATTACAACACATTGTAGCCCTTTCAACCACCGAATCTGAGTATGTAGCTGTAACTAAAGCATTAAAAGAAGCTATTTGGTTGAAAGGTCTCATTTCTGAAATTGGTTTTCTTGAAGGTGAAGTTGTTGTATTTTCTGATAGTCAATCTGGCATCCAACTGTGTAAGAATCCTGTTTTTCATGATAGAACTAAACATATTGATGTTAGATTCCACTACATTCATGATGTGGTTGCTAAAGGTATTGTCTATCTTGAAAATATTCCATCTGAATTTAATCCCGCTGATATGGGAACTAAGTGTTTATCTGTTGAAAAGTTTAGATCGTGTTTGAAAATTTTAAACTTTGATACTTCCGACTGATACTGACTTTGTGTTTTTTGTTGTGGGGCAATGATGATAACTATAGGTGATTCTCCAAAACCAGTGAACCGGCGTTGGGCCAAAAGGTGGAGATTTGTTGGGCTTTGGCCCAACTAATTCTTTTTTCCCAGCCCATTTAATAAGGCCCCTTGTATAAAGCCTTTCCCCCATCCATATCTTTCTAATCTATCGAGAGAGTGTGAGATCGAGATAAGGAGAGCTTGAGCAGCCGCAGAAAAGAACTTTTGCATTCTTGGCTTTCTTCGTGAATCAAGTGAGCGTTCCTTGTTCCCTTTTCTTGCACTCGTGGAGTGATGTCTTCTTTCTCTCTCGTTGAGCTTTGTGCTCCTGAGCCTCTCTCGTTCGTTCCTGGTGTTGTTCTGGTTCGTGGGAATCCTCTTGAGCCTTTGCCTTGGTTTGCCGTTTAATTAGAGAAACGGTTTAGTTATCTGAGCCCGAAGCTTGCTATTTTTTCACGTTTATTATACTGCCATTTTTCCTGTTTGTTTTCTTTGGTTTTCTTCCTTTGCCTGTTGCTGGCTCTATGTGTGTTATCTTTGCAGGCAATAGGTACAACAAAAGGGATGTCAAATCGGCTAGGAACAGAGGTGCACACCTAACAGAGGCGAAGAAAAATCGAATCAAGAACCTGGGTAGGTTGAAGGGGAGACAGTTCGAGGTTGGGTTAGGGCTTTTGTAGGTAAATGTGTATACATATATATATATATTATATATATATGTGTTTAAAAAAAGGAAAAAGAAAAGACAACCGTTTACGAAAAGTGTTGTCTAAAACTACATAAAAGAATAGAAAAAGACAACGGTTAAAAAAAATGTTGTCGTAGAACCCAAAAACCCACTCAAAGACAATGGTTAATAAAAACCGTTGTCGTAGGCCAAAAAAACAAGCTCATAGACAACGGTTTTAAAAAACCGTTGTCTTTGACACATATACGACAATGGTTTTTAAAAAACCGTTGTTTTTGTTCATTAAAAAGAGCCAACAACAACGGTTTTAGTGAAAACCATTGTTAAAGACCAAACGACAACGGTTTTTTTGCCGTTGTCATTCAAGTGTTGTTGATACCGCAATTTGGTGTAGTGCAATCATACTACGAAAGGAAGATTGATCTACAGATTTACCATTTTCATCCTTGTCGAGTTTGATTGCTGTGCTCATCGGTGTGGATGATGATTTTGTGTTCTCCATCCCAAACTTCTTTAGAATCTCCTTGATGTATTTGATTTGGTTCACAAAGAACCCATCCTTGCGCTGTTTGATTTGCAATCCGAGGAAATAGTTAAGTTTCCCCATCATGCTCATCTCAAAGTGTTCCTTAAGCTTGAAGAAATTTTGACAGAGAGTTTCGTTAGTAGAACCAAAAATTATGTCATCAACATAAATTTGCACAATCGATAAATCATCTTTGACATTTTTGGTAAATAAAGTAATGTCAATCTTTCCTCTCGAAAAACCATTTGAGAGAAGGAAAGTTGATAGTTTTTCATACCAAGCTCTAGGAGCTTGTTTCAAATCATACAAAGCTTTGTTTAATCTATACACATGATCACGCTATAATGCAATAACAAAGCCATCAGGTTGTTCAATATAAACTTCCTCTTTTAGTTCACAATTCAAAAATGCACTCTTAATATCCATTTGAAATAACTTAAAATTTCTAGAGCAGGCAAAAGCAAGCAACATGCAAATAGATTTAAGTCGGGCAACAGGAGCATATGTCTCATCATAATCAATGCCTTCTTCTTGACTATATCATTTAGCTACAATCCTAGCTTTATTTATAGTGATAGTACCATGCTCGTCAAATTTATTCCTAAAGACCCATTTAGTACCAATAATAGATCTATCATGCGGCCTAGGAACAAGATTCCAAACATCATTGCGTTTGAATTCATTTAATTCATCTTGCATAGCAATTATCCATCAATCATCTAATAAAGCATCATCAATACACTTAGGTTCAACATGCAAAACAAAAGCAAGATGATTGCAGATATTATTAAGAGAAGATAGAGTAGTTACTCCCTTCGAAGGACTTCCAATGATAAGATCCATAGGATGATCTTTGTGAAGCATCCAATCCTTCGGAAGTGGTGTTTCCTCAACAGAAACATCTATATCATTTAATCTTGATGAAGCCATCTCTTCTTCGAGTAATTCTACATCACCATTGTTAGTGTGAGAGACTATAGGGATAGATTCATCAAATACAACATGCATAGATTCTTCAACAAGTAAAATACATTTATTAAATACTCTAAAAGCCTTACTTGAGGTAGAATATCCAAGAAAGATGCCTTTGTCGGACTTGGCATCAAACTTACCGAGGTTGTCCTTACCATTATTATGAATGTAGCATTTTGATCCAAAGGCCCGAAAGTATGAAATGTTAGGCTTTCTCCCTCTCCATAATTCATATGGAGTTTTCTTGAGAATTGGCCTTATTGATACAAGATTGATAATGTTAGGCGATTTGATCGCTGCCCGCCTCCACGTGGGCAGCCCTGTCCCACGTGGAGGAGGGGGCTGCCCGGGAATGTCCCGGGCAGTCCGGAAAAAATTAAAATTGATTTTTAATTAAAATTTTAATATTTTGAAATTTTAGTTTTTGGTCCAATCGAAAATTATTTTTGATTGGTCCACGAGGCATCGGATCAAATTGTTTGAGTCCGAAATTTTTAAAATTGATTTTTGGATAAATTTGAATTTTTGGAAAATTTGTAAATCTTATCCGTTAAATTAGATTTTATAAAATTAATTATTTTGATACAATTGATGATAAGATATGATCTTATGAATGTATTAGATAAAATATGATTTTATCTTTTAATTATGATGTCATTGCATGTTATCCAATGTTTTAATTATTGAATTAATTATTGGATAAAAGGATGATCGATTACCATGACCAATGTTTTAGGTGTATGTTAGGTAATTTATATTTGGTTTTATTGTTGTTGGGTTTTATTAATGGGCTTGGTTTATAGCCCAATTTGAATTGTCATTTGTAATAAAAAGTGGGCTTGGTTTATGGCCCGTTCCCACCCCTTAAATATGTATCCCCTACTTGTCATCAAAATTTATTGTAAATTTGTTAGACTTAGTGGGATATAAAGATTTGAAGACAATGGTGGGCCCAGCAGATGATAAAGACCGAAGAAATGTAAATGGAAGCTCAATGTAATAGGATTGTATTGCATACTTGCATATCACCTAGGATTGGTCTTAGCCTCGTGATCGGCAACCACAAGTTGATTAGATAATGGGATCGATCATCCTTAAATAATATATGATATTATTGATGTATGCATGTTTAGAAAATCTATGAATCCCGCAAGCATACATAAATTTCATGATGAGACAGATTTTCAAAAATTAAAAATCCCTCATTTTAAATATGATTTAAAATTGATATCAAGATAAACAAAAGAGAATTTAAATATTGTTTAAATATTCCTACCTTCCATCAACGATCAATGTATGGGATGCTACCCGCGGGCACGGTCCGGCTCATATTATTGGGGGGGCCCGTTCGTCGGAAAGTTGTACATTGGATCGACACATGTTGTAAGTTGGGTGGAAATCCCATGGGATTGGCTCATATTATTGGGGATCCACATGGCGACCGTCCATCATAACTTAATATTGATGGGTCATCTTGACATGTCACATTAAACGGCGTCATATTATTGGGCCCTTATTGGACATGAGGTAAAAACATGGGGGTTGCTTTAGAAGAAATTGGGCTCTACCTTTTGAAAATTATGATTGGCTGATATTATTCGGGACTATAGTTTGTCAATTGGACTCCACGTTCCCACTAAGGAAAAGAGTTTCCCGTTTTCACTAGAGGGTAGTGAAATTGTTAAAATAGTGGGAGTGAAATTCATAAAATTAAATTTCGCCACATTTTATGTCTTAGTAAATTAATTAAACAATCACTGATTATTGTCTGTTTCTTTTCAGTATTTCATTACAATGAATTCGCGCAATCCACTATACTCAATTCTCGAACAAAACAAATTGACTGGCGCAAACTTTACGGAATGGTTCCGTAAATTAAAGATTGTTCTAAACTCGGAGAAAATTTTCTACGTGTTAGAAAAGAATCCTCCAAAGGAAGCACCGGCTAATATAAGTCCGGAAGAATTGGCAAAAATTGATCAATGGTGGGACCATGATGTCAAGGCTAAATGCTATATGCAAGCTTCAATGTCTGACGAACTCCAGAGGCGATTTGAGGATGCCATGAATGCTGCTGACATACACATGCACCTCAAGGAACTTTTTGGAGCTCAGTCAAGGTCGGAGAGGTATGCCACCGTCAAAGAGCTCATGACATGCCGCATGCGAGATGAGACTTCGGTCCGTGAGCATGGGGTACACATGATTGGGCTCATTGAAAAATTGGTAACACTCGATTTGACTTTGGAGCATGAACTAAACGCGGACTTATTGCTTCTTTCCCTTCCTTCATCGTTTGACGGATTTGTGGTGAACTTCAATATGAACAAGATAGAGGTCACCCTTGAAGAGATGGTCAATATGCTTGTGTCTTATGAGGCCACATTAAAGAAGGATAAACCGGTACTCTTGGTTGGCTCCTCTTCTTACTCCGAGAAGGGGCCAAGTGGAAAGGGTAAGAAACGTTCTGCCCCACCCAAGAAAATTGTACCACAAAAGAAGGCCAAGACAAAAGCTTCAAACGTGAACATATCTGGAGATGTTTGCCATCACTGCAAGAAACCCGGTCATTGAAAACATAACTGCAAGGAATACCTCGAGCAGTTGCGAACTACAAAGGGTATGTTTTACATTGAAATAAATGTTTCACTTAATACTACTTCTTGGGTATTGGATACCGGATGTGGATCTCACATTTTCAATGATTTGCAGGTGATGACAAGAAGTCATAAGCTTAGGATGGGTGAGACCCAGCTGAGGCTTGGAAATGGTTTCCAGAGTTGAAGCCAAAGCAGTGGGAGATGTTTATTTAGTTTTGCAGAACAATTTTAAGTTATTTTTGAGAGATGTTTTATTTGTGCCAGATTTAGTTAAAAACATTATTTTCGTTTCTATGCTTGATAGAGATGGTTTTTCTTGTAATTTTGTGAATGGAATTTGCAATATTTACAAGAATAAATGTTTGATTGGAAATGGACAACTTGAAAATGATCCATATAACTTAAAAATTAAAAGACGTTCCAATTAATTATGTTGATAAATCGGTAACAACAAATAAAAGGAAAAACGATAGTCAAAACCCGGCAAACTTTTGGCATGCTAGGCTAGGTCATATTTCCTCAAGGAGGATGAACAAGCTAGTGGGAGAGGGCATGTTTGATATGTCTGATATTAACTCTCTACCTACTTGTGAGTCCTGCCTAAAAGAAAAAATGACTAAATCTCCTTTCAAAGGGAAGCCTGAGCATAGTCAAAACCTGTTGGATTTTTCATACAGATGTCTGTGGACCATTTAGTATCGGTACTAAATTTGGACACACCTACTTCATTACCTTTACTGATGATTATTCGAGGTATGAGTATTTATACATAATGAAATATAAGTCTGAATCATTTGAAAAGTTCAAAGAATTCAAGGCTGAAGTAGAAAACAAACAAGGTAGAAGTATTAAAGCACTTCGATCGGATCGAGGTGGAGAATACTTAAGTACCGAGTTTTTGAACTATCTAAAAGATAATGGGATTCTCTCTCAGTGGACTCCTCCTATGACACCTCAGCTGAATGGTGTCTCGGAGCGTCGCAATCGAACTTTGTTGGATATGGTTTGATCTATGATGAGCTTCACTGAGCTCCCACCTTCGTTTTGGGGCTATGCGCTTGAAACGGCGGTATTATTGTTGAACAATGTCCACACTAAAGCAGTAGATAAAATTCCATACGAGTTATGGAATGGCAAAGCTCCTAAGTATTCGTACTTAAGGATTTGGGGATGTCCTGCTTACGTGAAGCAGACAGTGGGAGATAAGTTGGATAGTCGATCCACCTTATGTTATTTTGTAGGATATCCAAAGAATTCAATCGGATATTATTTCTATCATCCTTATGAGACAAAAGTGTTTGTTTCGAGGAATGCCACCTTCATGGAGAAGGAGTTCTTATTAGATAAGAAAGTCATGATGATGGAACTCGAAGAAATTCGAGAAGAACCCGATATACAAAATAACGACCACACACCTCAAGAACCTTCAACGGACACACCTATATCTAGGAGATCCGAGAGGACTTCTAGAGCTCCTATTCGATATGGTCTTCTTCTTGAAGGGGATCAAAGTGAACCCGTCATTGGATGTGATCCAAAAAACTTCAAGGAAGCAATTTCTGATGCGGATTCTAATTTATGGCTTGAAGCTATGCAGTCGGAAATAGACTCGATGCATACAAACCAAGTTTGGTCTTTAGTAGATCCTCCCGATGAAATTGTTCCAATAGGGTGTAAATGGATCTACAAGAGAAAACTTGGGCCTGATGGTAAGATACTTACCTACAAGGCACGATTGGTAGCAAAAGGTTATACTCAAAGACAAGGAGTTCACTATGATGAAACCTTTTCACCAGTCACAATGTTCAAGTCCATAAGAATCCTTATTGCCATAGCAGCATGGTATGACTATGAGATATGGCAAATGAATGTGAAGACTGCATTTCTTAATGGAAACATTAAGGAAGAAATATATATGATGCAGCCCGAGGGATTCACATCCATGGGAAGCGAGCATAAGGTATGCAAGCTTCAGAGATCAATTTATGGTCTCAAACAAGCATCAAGAAGTTGGAACCAGAAATTTGATGAAACAATAAAGGACTTTGGTTTCATCAAAAACCCGGAGGAACCGTGCGTGTACAAGAAAGTAGTTAAGGATGCTGTGACATTCTTAGTGCTTTATGTTGATGACATCCTACTCATTGGGAATGATGTAGGGATGTTGCAGTCAACAAAGATATGGTTATCAGGTAGATTCTCGATGAAGAATTTGGGTGAGGCATCCTATATTCTAGGGATACAGATCTATAGAGATAGATCTAAGTGAATGATAGGACTCACTTAAGCAACCTACATCGACACCATATTGAAAAGGTTTTCTATGGATGAGTCCAAGAGAGGACATCTAACTATGTGTCATGGAGTTTCTCTATCCAAGTCTATGTGTCCCAAGACTGACAAAGAGATAGAGAAAATGACACACATACCATATGCGTCAGCCATAGGTAGTATTATGTATGGGATGATATCTACCAGACCGGATGTAGCCTTTGCTCTGAGTGTCACGAGCAGATATCAGGCCAACCCCGGTCAAATGAATTGGAAAGCCGTGAAGGATATTCTTAAGTACTTGAGAAGGACAAAGAATATGTTCATGGTTTATGGAGGAAGAGAATTGAAATTGGAAGGCTATACCGACTCTAGCTTCCAAAGCGACATGGATGACTCGAAGTCAACCTCTGGATTTGCATTCATGCTCAATGGCGGTGCTGTCTCTTGGAAGAGTTCCAAGCAAGACACCACAACGGATTCCACCACTGAGGCAGAATACATTGCAGCATTAGCTGCTGCTAAAGAGGCCGTTTGGATGAGGAATTTCGTCCAAGAGTTGGGCGTATTTCCTGAAGCTGTTGGTCCAGTTCCGGTGTACTGCGACAACACTGGTGTCGTTGCTCAGGCAAAGGAACCAAGGTCTCATCAAAGATCCAAATACGTACTGAGGAAATACCACATCATCCGGGAGATTGTGGAAAGAGGAGACATCACTGTCGAGAGAGTGGCCTCTACAGACAATATCGCTGATCCACTTACTAAGCCCTTGCCAGAACCATTGTTTGACAAACATCGCGAAGCAATGGGATTACGTATTATGACTAGTTGGCTTTAGGGCAAGTGGGAGATTGAAAGAGTGGGTGCCCGGTTAGCCAACTTGTGGCTAAGGGCTTTTATGACTCTATGTATAAACAATCTTTGTTTAATATAATTTACATTCATTAATGACATTTTCTTTGTCTTTATTCATATTGTTATATTGTGATATTGTAACACCCAATATTTTTAGTACGTAAATTCGCATGCATAATTAGGGATTTCATTTATTTAAAATTTTAGATTATGGGTTAAATAATTATGTGAAATTATTTGTGCATGTTTTAAGTTATTTTTAAACATTTAACCCATAAGTAGTGATTTTTCATGATTTATGGAAATTTAATTATTTTATCGCGTAGACGGGACCGTAGACGGATGAGATGACAACTTTCTATCCAATTTATTTCATGAGTCTTTTAAGAGCCCAAAAATATTATTTTGAGTTTTTATTCCTCAAAATTATCAGTATTTAATTTTATATATTTTAGGAGTCCGTTTTTATCCAAATTTAGCCAAAATATTGACTTTTAATTACCTTTAAAATTCCCTAAAAATTTTATTTCAGGATTTTAAGTTAGTTATCAGATTTTTACTTATTATGTAGAATTTTAAGTTATATATTTTATATTTAAAAACCCTTATTAATATTTTAATTATCCTAAACCTTATTTTATTCTAATTACACTAAACCTACCCTAAAATCCTACGCTCAAAGCTCCCAGCCGCCAACCCCACCTCTCCTTCATCTTTTTCAGTCGGGTTTAGCTCCAAGCCTCCATTGTTGATCGGTTTTTCAAGCTCCAAGTTGGTTGTCATCACCCCATCGTCCCGGAATCGTCATCTACGTCTTCTTCTTTTCATTCCACGGTGCAAGGAATGTTTCTTTCTCTTATTTTTACACCATATCAGTGATTATACGTGTGAGTGTGTAGACATCAGATTTTTCAATGAGAATTTCAAGAGAGGATCGGTTTTTACGATTATTTGCACATGGTTCTTTGGTTTCTTAACATACTCACGTTTTTCTTGTTATGGGTGTGCATGGCTGCTGGTCAGAGGTTGCAGGGGGTGCCTTAGGGTCCCTAGGTTCATGTGTGATGGCTAGGTTGAGGCGTGAATGGGCCGAGGGGAGGCTGGTTCAGACTTGGGATTGAGGGAGTGCAGTTTAGGGTTCAGTGGAAGAGGGCTTTGGGTTTGAGGCAGGTACCATGGCTCGGGCTGAGCCATGGTGGGTTAGGACCGCCCAGACGTGGGCTACGTTTGGGCGGCGGCGCTTCGGCCAGGGGTGACTGGAGCTGGCCGGCAGCAGGCCATGAAGGCCTGCTGCTCACGGTCGAGGGGAAGACGGGTAAGGGGGGGATCGGGTTAGTGTTTAGGGTGGATCCGGGTCGGGTTGTTGGGTTCGGGTCGGGTCTGGAAAGTCATGGGTTATGTTAGTTGGGTCCGGGTCCGGGTTAAGTGGGTCGGGCTCGGGTATTTTTTTTTAAGTTTTAAGTTAAATTAAGTGTTAAATGGGCCTAATTAAATCCAAAAATTTAATTGGGTTCCATTTAATTATTTGGGTTGAAATTTAATTATTATTGGGCTTAAAGTCGGGCTCGGATATTTTATTTTTTTAAGTTTTAAGTTTAATTAAGTGTTAAATGGGCCTAATTAAATCCAAAAATTTAATTGGGTTCCATTTAATTATTTGGGTTGAAATTTAATTATTATTGGGCTTAAATAAATTTAATTAAGTTAGTCCAATAATTTTTATGGGCTTGGGGGCCCATGAAAGTTATTGGGCCAATCTTTGGGCTTTTGGGCCCATTGGGCCAGAATAGGTTGTTATTGGGCCATGAATGCATTAATGGGCTTGAATAAATTAATTGGGCTTAGAAATGTATTTTTGGGCTTAAGTTTGTTAATGGGCCAGTCTTAGTGTTAATAGGCCAGAATTTAAGAAAATGGGCTTGAGTGTTAGGGCCAGTAGTTCAGCACCAACCATGAGAAAATGCATGTGTCCTAATTATATATTTAATTATTTTATGCATGAATGTTATTTTAGTATTTATATGTTAGTATAAAAATTAAATTAAATATATAGGAAGGACACACATTTTATTTAAGTACATGCATTTATGAAATAATTTTATGGCATGATTTAATGTTTAAGGTTGAGCTAGAAAATAATTATTATGTTGGAAGTTGAAGTAGTGTGAAAATTTAAGGGGGACAAGTCCCCACATGTTAAGCGTAGTTTACTACCAGTAAAAGGTGATTTGTCACCGCCGCGTACGTTGGTTTTAAGAGACTGATCAGTCAAACCTTTTAAGTTTAAGGTTATACTACGGATATGACCATGCGATGTTAGAAAAATAATATGCTCAACAATGTTATGTATGTATTATATGATTATATTTAAGTTCAAGTTTAAGCAAGATTTTAAGTTATGATTCATTATTTTAAGCATGTCCATTTATGTATATGTTATGTATTAGTATTTCAGTGATTTAAATTATTTTAAGCCCTTGTTATGTTAGCATGTTGGGCCTCTAGTCTCACTACACTTATATGGTGCAGGTAAGTACGTAGAGGAAGATGTAGTTCCTACCGGTGATGAGGACGTATGAGCGGACATGTAGTGATCCCCCGTGACCGTCGGCTGAGTCTTTATGAACATTTTAAGAATTTTAAACTCTGTTTCTTATTTATTTCTTTTATGTCTTTTCAGTGGTGAATTTTCGTACTATTTTTATTAAATAATTTTATTGCATGCAAACTTTTAAGTGGATTGTTTGACAGTATTTTATTTAAGTTTGACTCAGTTATTCAAGTAAGAAATGTTGCATATTTATGTTATTTTTTTAAATCCGTTTATTTTTTTTTTGTGCATATATGTATGGGCATGTATGCACATCTATTTTACTTAGTATTATTTTAAAATAAAAAAATAAAAATTTCCGCATATGTTATTTTAGAATGTTTGGGTCGTTTCAATTGGTATCAAAGTCGCGTTCTTGGAGGGGTCATCACTGTTATGCGAGCTCAGAAATCCACGCTACCGGTCTGTAAGTTTTAATTGCTTTTAGTATGATTTAGTCGTATCATGTTTAAGACTTAAGCATTTATGTTAGCAGAAAATTTCTAAGTACTTAGTTATGCATGTCGATTTACGTAAAGAAATATGTGGTGGTGCAGACTGCCTCCGAGACCAGTGAACAAGCGTGGAGGATCCTCACATCCGCAAAACCCTCTATCAGCATTGGAGCAGGCCAATGCAAACATGATGGCCGGGATTACTGCTCCGTTGGAGCAGCAGGCAGCACGTCCAAGACTGTCCCATGATGAGGACGTAGCGGAGAGGTTCCAGAAGAAGGGACCGAAAGAGTTCGCAGGGGCCACAGATCCACTCATTTCTGAGGGGTGGATCCGATCTTTGGAGAGCATCTTTGCTTACATGGGGTTGACTGATGCGGACAAGGTGAGGTGCGCAGTGTACATGCTGAAGGGTGATTCAAACTTCTGGTGGGAGAGTGCATCACGGGAAGTGAATCTGACTACTATGCGATGGGCAGACTTCCGGAGGATGTTTTTCTCCAAGTATTTCACTGAAGATGTGCGCAGCAGCATGATTCGAGATTTCATGAGTCTCCGGCAGGGAGACAAGACAGTGGTGGAGTACATTCGACAGTTCGAGAGGGGCTGTCACCTTGTGCCGCTGATTGCTGACAGTGCACCTGAGAAGATGAGACAGTTTGTTGAGGGGCTCAGGGCAGAGATCAAGCATGACGTTCGCATGGCGGACGTCCCTACTTATGAGACTGCAGTCAGTAGAGCCTTGCGTTCTGAGGAGGGTAGAAGAGAGATCCAGAGGGAGCAGCAGGGTAAGAGGCAGTTTCAGTCTGGGTATCAGCGACCATCTTCGCAGCCTCTTGCGAAGAAGCAATATACTAGGCTGTCCAAGGGCCCGAACCAGCAGAAGCCACATCAGCAGAGATAGCAGCCTAGGGGCGGGGCCCTAATGCGGGAGGACATCCTACTTGCCCGAAGTGCCAGAAGATGCATCCAGGACCATGTCTTCTAGGAGCGGGCGTCTGTTTTCATTGTAAAGAGCCAGGGCACCAGATGGCCAATTGCCCGAGGAAGAAGAACACTATAGGGAGAGTGTTCGTGATGCAGGCTGAGGAGGCAGACCCAGATACCTCCTTGATCACCGGTATATCTTACCCCTAGTATTTTATAATTTCTTCCTTTGGTTAAGAATTTCGATTTTTATTTTTGGAATAATTTGTTATTTGGGATTTCCTATCTGCATGTTAGAATAGGAAGCATGTTTTACTTGTGATTAGAATTAAGGGTTATTAGTGACTCATCTTTGGGGGAAAAGTTTATTAGTGGTATGAAGTTGTGGGATTCTTCTGCGTGCAGGGAGAATTCTAGTTGGAGGCAACTCCATGTTTGCGTTGCTAGATTCAGGGGCTACTCATTCGTTTATCTCCATAGAGTTTATCAGATGGGTAGGCATCATACCTGAGATTGCCGACAGTGGTTATGATGTCACTATGCCGTCAGAAAAGATTATTACTACCTCTAGGGTCATCCGCGAGCTGGAGTTGGAGCTGCAGGGGCACTCCATTCGCGCAGATGTAGTGGTTTTGCCGTTGAGCGGGTTTGATTTGATATTGGGTATGGACTGGTTGACAGTCAATGGAGCTTCGATTGATTTTCGTCGGAGGACAGTGTAAGTGAAACCGCCGGGAGGCGACCCATTTATTTTTCATGCGTCTCAGGGCAGTGATATTCCTCGGGTGATATATCTTATTCAGGCCAGGAAGCTGTTGAAACGGGGTTGCCGAGGTATCCTAGCAAGTGTTGTCACGGCCTCAGAACCAGCTAGTAGATCATTATCAGAGATAGAGGTAGTTCGTGATTTTTCGGACGTCTTTCCGGAGGATGTTGCAGGGATTCCACCAGTGAGAGAGGTGGAGTTCAGAATCGACTTATTTCCAGACACTGTGCATATCTCAAAGGCACCATACAGACTTGCTCCTACCGAGATGAAAGTGTTGAAGGAGCAGATTCAGGAGTTATTAGAGAAAGGCTTTGTTCGTCCTAGCTTTTCTCCTTGGGGAGCTCCAGTGTTATTTGTGAAGAAGAAGGATGGCAGTATGAGACTGTGCATTGATTATCGAGAGCTCAACAGAGTCACCGTGAAGAATAATTACCCACCGCCGAGGATAGAGGACTTATTTGATCAGTTGTAGGGAGCTTCAGTGTTCACCAAGATCGATCTACGATCTGGTTATCATCAGCTGCGAGTTAGAGAGGCAGATGTCTCCAAGACTGCTTTCCGGACACGTTATGGGCATCTCGAGTTCTTAGTGATGCCATTTGGACTGACCAATGCTCCAGCGGTTTTCATGGATCTCATGAACCGGGTATTTCAGCCGTATCTTGATCAGTTCATCATAGTCTTCATTGATGATATCTTGATCTACTCTAGGAGTGTTGAGGAGCATAGGCAGCATCTACAGACAGCCTTGCAGACTTTGAGGGAGCATCGTTTGTATGCCAAGTTCAGCAAGTGCGAGTTTTGGCTTGAGCAGGTTGCATTTGTTGGCCACATTATTTCTAGAGATGGGATTGCAGTGGATCAGTCGAAGGTTGAGGCAGTGCAAAAATGGAGTATTCCGAGGAATGCTTCGGAGATTCGCAGTTTCTTGGGTTTGGCAGGATACTATAGAAAGTTCATCAAGGGTTTTTCCTCTATTGCAGTACCCTTGACTTCCTTAACCAAGAAGAATGCGAAATTTATTTGGAGTCCAGACTGTCAGAGGAGATTCGATCAGCTGAAGGAAGCACTCACTACCGCACCGGTTTTAGCGATGACAGTACCACACGAGGAGTTAGTGGTATACATCGACGCGTCTAAGCTAGGGTTAGGTGCAGTACTTATGCAGTGTGGTAAGGTTATTGCTTATGCGTCGAGGCAGTTGAAGATTCATGAGCCGAACTACCCGACACATGACTTGGAGTTAGCAGCAGTGGTCTTCGCTTTGAAAATCTGGAGACACTATCTGTATGGCGAGAAGTGCAAGATTTTCACTGATCATAAGAGCCTCAAGTACTTCTTCACTCAGAAGGAGTTGAACATGAGGCAACGAAGATGGTTGGAGTTGGTGAAGGATTACGACTGTGACATTAGCTATCATCCAGGTAAAGATAATGAAGTGGCCGATGCTTTGAGTCGAAAGTCGTCAATAGCATCGTGTTTGACAGTGCAGTTACTACTGCAGAGCGAGATTCAGAGGTTTGATTTGGAGTTTTACTTGAGTGGTCATGCACCGAGCTTGTCAGTGTTGACGGTGCAGCCGATTCTACGAGATCGGATCAGAGATGGACAGCCTACTGATGAGGAGTTACAGCATTGGAGGCAGAGAGATGAGGCCAAGGGTGGTCTTCTTTATACAGTTGTGGATGGCATTGTTCAGTTCCGTGGTAGGATGTGGGTACCGAACGTCGATCAGTTGAGAGTTAAGATTTTAGCAGAGGCTCACACATCTCCGTACTCCATTCACCCCAGAAGTACGAAGATGTACCGAGATTTACAGCTATTGTATTGGTGGCCCGAGATGAAGAGAGACATCGGGAGAGTTGTGTCAGAGTGCTTGACTTGTCAGCAGGTCAAGGCAGAGCATCAGCGTCCAGCAGGACTGCTTAGACCTCTTCCTATTCCGGAATGGAAATGGGAGAACATTACAATGGAGTTTGTAGTTGGTTTACCGAGGAGTGCCAGAGGTTGCACGGCTATTTGGGTGATCGTGGATAGACTCACCAAGTCAGCACATTTCTTGCCAGTGAGGACTACATACTCATTGACACAGTATGCGGAGCTTTACATCAAGGAGATTGTTAGACTGCATGGCATACCAGTGTCGATTGTGTCAGACAGAGATATGAGATTTACGTCTGCGTTCTGGAAGAGTCTACATACAGCATTGGGGACTCGATTACTGTTCAGCACAGCTTTTCATCCCCAGACAGATGGTCAGTCTGAAAGGGTGATACAGATTCTTGAGGACTTACTGAGAGCCTGTGTCATCGATTTTCAGGGCTCATGGGAGACGAGATTGCCATTAGTGGAGTTTACCTATAACAACAGCTTTTAGGCATCTATAGGTATGGATCCTTATGCAGCTTTGTATGGGAGGAGATGCAGATCTCCTATTCATTGGGATGAGGTTGGAGAGAGGATTCTATTGGGTCCCGAGATTGTACAGCAGACTGCAGACATTGTGATTCAGATTCGGGATCGTATGAGGACTGCTCAGAGTCGTCAGAAGAGTTATGCAGATACTCGACGACGAGATTTGGAGTTCGCAGTAGGTGATCACGTGTTTCTGAAAGTGTCACCTATGAAGGGAGTGGTACGATTTGGCCAGAGAGGTAAGCTTAATCCGAGATATATTGGACCTTTTGAGATCTTGGAGAGAGTTGGCACATTGGCCTTCCGTTTGGCCTTACCACCAGGGCTTGCGGCAGTGTACAATGTCTTCCATGTATCCATACTTCGGAGATATGTCTCTAACCCGTCGCATGTGTTGAATTACGAGCCCTTGCAGTTGCCGCCTGATCTAGTATATGAGGAGAGGCCAGTACGGATCTTGGCTAGGGAGGAGCGGAGACTTAGGACGCGGGTCATACCGATGGTCAGAGTCCAGTGGCTGAATCACTCGGAGGAGAAAGCTACTTGGGAGACCGAGGCAGACATGAGGACTCGCTACCCGGAGTTGTTCGGGTAAGTACTTTAATTTCGAGGACGAAATTCAAATTAAGGGGGAGAGAATTGTAACACCCAGTATTTTTAGTACGTAAATTCGCATGCATAATTAGGGATTTCATTTATTTAGAATTTTAGATTATGGTTTAAATAATTATGTGAAATTATTTGTGCATGTTTTAAGTTATTTTTAAGCATTTAACCCATAAGTAGTGATTTTTCATGATTTATGGAAATTTAATTATTTTATCGCGTAGACGGGACCGTAGACGGACGAGATGACAACTTTCTATCCAATTTATTTCATGAGCCTTTTAAGAGCCAAAAAATATTATTTTGAGTTTTTATTCCTCAAAATTATCAGTATTTAATTTTATATATTTTTAGAAGTCCGTTTTTATCCAAATTTATCCAAAATATTGACTTTTAATTACCTTTAAAATTCCCTTAAAATTTTATTTCGGGATTTTAAGTTAGTTATCAGATTTTTACTTATTATGTAGAGTTTTAAGTTATATATTTTATATTTAAAAACCCTTATTAAAATTTTAATTATCCTAAACCTTATTTTATTCTAATTACCCTAAACCTACCCCAAAATCCTACGCTCAAAGCTCCCAGCCGCCAACCCCACCTCTCCTTCATCTTCTTCAGTCGGTTTTAGCTCCAAGCCTCCATTGTTGATCGGTTTTTCAAGCTCCAAGTTGGTTGTCATCGCCCCGTCGTCCCGGAATCGTCATCTACGTCTTCTTCTTTCCATTCCATAGACGGGACCGTAGACGGACGAGAAGACAACTTTCTATCCAATTTATTTCATGAGCCTTTTAAGAGCCCAAAAATATTATTTTGAGTTTTTATTCCTCAAAATTATCAGTATTTAATTTTATATATTTTTAGAAGTCCGTTTTTATCCAAATTTATCCAAAATATTGACTTTTAATTACCTTTAAAATTCCCTTAAAATTTTATTTCGGGATTTTAAGTTAGTTATCAGATTTTTACTTATTATGTAGAGTTTTAAGTTATATATTTTATATTTAAAAACCCTTATTAAAATTTTAATTATCCTAAACCTTATTTTATTCTAATTACCCTAAACCTACCCCAAAATCCTACGCTCAAAGCTCCCAGCCGCCAACCCCACCTCTCCTTCATCTTCTTCAGTCGGTTTTAGCTCCAAGCCTCCATTGTTGATCGGTTTTTCAAGCTCCAAGTTGGTTGTCATCGCCCCGTCGTCCCGGAATCGTCATCTACGTCTTCTTCTTTCCATTCCATAGACGGGACCGTAGACGGACGAGAAGACAACTTTCTATCCAATTTATTTCATGAGCCTTTTAAGAGCCAAAAAATATTATTTTGAGTTTTTATTCCTCAAAATTATCAGTATTTAATTTTATATATTTTTAGAAGTCCGTTTTTATCCAAATTTATCCAAAATATTGACTTTTAATTACCTTTAAAATTCCCTTAAAATTTTATTTCGGGATTTTAAGTTAGTTATCAGATTTTTACTTATTATGTAGAGTTTTAAGTTATATATTTTATATTTAAAAACCCTTATTAAAATTTTAATTATCCTAAACCTTATTTTATTCTAATTACCCTAAACCTACCCCAAAATCCTACGCTCAAAGCTCCCAGCCGCCAACCCCACCTCTCCTTCATCTTCTTCAGTCGGCTTTAGCTCCAAGCCTCCATTGTTGATCGGTTTTTCAAGCTCCAAGTTGGTTGTCATCGCCCCGTCGTCCCGGAATCGTCATCTACGTCTTCTTCTTTCCATTCCATAGACGGGACCGTAGACGGACGAGAAGACAACTTTCTATCCAATTTATTTCATGAGCCTTTTAAGAGCCCAAAAATATTATTTTGAGTTTTTATTCCTCAAAATTATCAGTATTTAATTTTATATATTTTTAGAAGTCCGTTTTTATCCAAATTTATCCAAAATATTGACTTTTAATTACCTTTAAAATTCCCTTCAAATTTTATTTCGGGATTTTAAGTTAGTTATCAGATTTTTACTTATTATGTAGAGTTTTAAGTTATATATTTTATATTTAAAAACCCTTATTAATATTTTAATTATCCTAAACCTTATTTTATTCTAATTACCCTAAACCTACCCCAAAATCCTACGCTCAAAGCTCCCAGCCTCCAACCCCACCTCTCCTTCATCTTCTTCAGTCGGTTTTAGCTCCAAGCCTCCATTGTTGATCGGTTTTTCAAGCTCCAAGTTGGTTGTCATCGCCCCGTCGTCCTGGAATCGTCATCTACGTCTTCTTCTTTCCATTCCACGTTATTTTTACACCATATCAGTGATTATAAGTGTGATTATGTAGACATCAGATTTTTCAATGAAACTTTCAAGAGAGGATCGGTTTTTACGATTATTTGCACATGGTTCTTTGGTTTCTTAACATACTCACATTTTTCTTGTTATGGGTGTGCATGGCTGCTGGTCAGAGGTTGCAGGGGGTGCCTTAGGGTCCCTAGGTTCATGTGTGATGGCTAGGTTGAGGCGTGAATGGGACGAGGGGAGGCTGGTTCAGACTTGGGATTGAGGGAGTGCAGTTTAGGGTTCAGTGGAAGAGGGCTTTGGGTTTGAGGCAGGGACCCTGGCTTGGGCTAAGCCATGGTGGGTTAGGACCGCCCAGACGTGGGCTACGTCTGGGCAATGGTGCTCCGGCCACAGCAGGCCATGAAGGCCTGCTGCTCACGGCCGAGGGAAAGACGGGTAAGGGGGGGATCGGTTTAGAGTTTAGGGTGGATCCGGGTCGGGTTGTTGGGTCCAGGTCGGGTCTGGAAATTCATGGGTTATGTTAGTTGGGTCCGGGTTCGGGTTAAGTGAGTCGGGCTCGGGTATTTTATTCTTTTAAGTTTTAAGTTTAATTAAGTGTTAAATGGGCCTAATTAAATCCAAAAATTTAATTGGGTTCCATTTAATTATTTGGGTTGAAATTTAATTATTATTGGGCTTAAATAAATTTAATTAAGTTAGTCCAATAATGTTTATGGGCTTGGGGGCCCATGGAAGTTATTGGGCCAGTCTTTGGGCTTTTGGGCCCATTGGGCCAGAATAGGTTGTTATTGGGCCAGAAATGCATTAATGGACTTGAATAAATTAATTGGGCTTAGAAATGTATTTTTGGGCTTAAGTTTGTTAATGGGTCAGTCTCAGTGTTAATGAGCCATAATTTAAGAAAATGGGCTTGAGTGTTAGGGCCAGCAGTTTAGCACAAACCATGAGAAATTGCATGTGTCCTAATTATATATTTAATTATTTTATGCATGAATGTTATTTTAGTATTTATATGTTAGTATAAAAATCAAATTAAATATATAGGAAGGACACACATTTTATTTAAGTACATGCATTCACGAAATAATTTTATGGCATGATTTAATGTTTAAGGTTGAGCTAGAAAATAATTTTTATGTTGGAAGTTGAAGAAGTGTGACAATTTAAGGGGGACAAGTCCCCACATGTTAAGGGTAGTTTACTACCAGTAAGAGGTGATTCGTCACCGCCGCGTACGTTGGTTTTAAGAGACTGATCAGTCGAACCTTTTAAGTTTAAGGTTATACTACGGATATGACCATGCGATGTTAGAAAAATGATATGCTCAACAATGTTATGTATGTATTATATGATTATATTTAAGTTCAAGTTTAAGCAAGATTTTAAGTTATGATTCATGATTTTAAGCATGTCCATTCATGTATATGTTATGTATTAGTATTTCAGTGATTTAAATTATTTTAAGCCCTTGTTATGTTAGCATGTTGGGCCTCTAGGCTCACTACACTTATATGGTGCAGGTGAGTACGTAGAGGAAGATGTTGTTCCTACCGGTGGTGAGGATGTATGAGCGGACATACAGTGATCCCCCGTGACCGTCGGCTGAGTCTTTATGAACATTTTAAGAATTTTAAACTCTGTTTCTTATTTATTTCTTTTATGTCTTTTCAGTGGTGAATTTTCGTACTATTTTTATTAAATAATTTTATTGCATGCAAACGTTTAAGTGGATTGTTTGACAGTATTTTATTTAAGTTTGACTCAGTTATTCAAGTAAGAAATGTTGCATATTTATGTTATTTTTTTAAATCCGTTTATATTTTTTTGTGCATATATGTATGGGCATGTATGTACATCTATTTTACTTAGTATTATTTTTTTTTTAAAAAAAATTCCGCATATGTTATTTTAGAATGTTTGGGTCGTTTCAGATATACTATTGATGTTTTGATAAAGACCTTGAATATACTATAGTGTAAGTAAGATGAGATAGTGAATAAAGAGAGATCACTATAATGAAACACATCTTATAGTCACTGTATATTCTAAACAGTTCCTAGTCAATTGAGCCGTCCGCTAATAAGGATAAGGATCGCTCGAGATTGAGACTAGCATTTGTGATGCCAAGTATCACGTTTCATTGGTAATGGACATGGAGATGTTCAAAGCATGCAAATGAATATTCATATTATGAATGATCGAACTACCCTATTCGGACTTTCCAAGTGATTATCACTTATCGAGTGGATAAAGTCCGCGGTTTTGGTTGTACACCATTAGACCTTACTACTTGAAACATCATTGAGACTCTATATGCTAGTACTGTACTTTGACTCATTTACCAACTCTATTGGGGTCATCAGGTGTCGGGATTGGGTACAGTTACGACACATATAGGAGTCGATGCTTTGTTTTCAAGGATTCACCACATACTTGCGAGTGTGGATATCCTATGCGATCTGAGGAGATATTAGTGTGACGAATCTCTGGCCAGAGTACATGATGTGTTTTAGGTTACTCGGTTTTCCTAGTAACACATGTGATGTCACTATTTGATCTCCAAGATGTAATGCATAGTTATCAAATCTCGAACGACTCTCGATGCACCAATGATTGTTGATTCGATCGGGATATATGGATGAAGGGACCATACTGTACTCTAACCAAAATCTACTGGTTCTTGCAGGCACTATCAGTTATACCTAGGGAATCATGGGGCGATGTTGCTAGACGCTCTTACCATGATTCGTTGGGCAAGTTGGAAATTGTTGTTCCGAGTCACAAGGAGTTGTGGGCCCACGGCTAGCTGTATCCCTGAACCATTGAGGGTCACACAAGTAATGGATTACTAAACCCCGTTGAGATAGTTAAATTTAAAGAGTTAAATTTAATGTAAGAGAAGTTGGACTTCTTGACTAAAGAGAGTGGAATTTTCTAAAATGACATAGGGATGGGTATTTTTGGAAATCACTGAATTCGGATTCAGAAAAATTATCTTGACTTTAAAAGGTGCAGAAATGGTTTCTGTGCACATTGGTGAAATAGGTTTATAAATCAGAGTCATGATGAATTTTATATTAATTTCTATAATAACGGGCTTGGCTTGTTGGGCTTAAGTAATGGATTGTGGGCCCTAAGGAGTTAGAGTCCTAATACAATCATAACTTAATCTAGTCTAGAAATTATCTATAAATATATGAGTAGTGTTCAAAAATCATAAGCATTCCATCTTGCAATTTTCGAAAATCACTCATAATATTCAATGGGAATTTTCGAATTCCTCTGTCCCTTTTGAGAAAATTCGGTCTGTGATTTTTGTGAAAAATTACATTCCGAATTAACAGATCAAATCTTTTTATTCTCTTCGATAAACATCTGATTGATTTCTAGTGCAATCAATCAGAGGGTTTCTGTTTTCTGTTCGTGGAACTTATTCCGGAGATTGATCGTGAAGCCATCGGTTCCCGGGATATACAAGAAGAGCAGATTAAATTCTGTTGGTGTCCATAATCAAGCCGTTGCTTGAATAGGTAAAAATTTAATTGTGATTTTATTTTTACTTGCATAATTTAATCGTAAAGTTTAGATACCCATGATATGGAATCGTTCCATATCGAAAAATAAAATTTTTAAACTTCCGCTGCACCGGGTATCAATTCTTAATTGATCTGAACACATTTTTCCAACAATTGATGAATCTGATGTGCATGAGAAAACTGCTAAAAATGTACATGAAAATGAATTGAATGATTATCAATTAGCTAGAGATAGATCTAGAAGGAATATTAGGCCTCCACAACACTTTGATAACTTTCACATGACTTCTTATGCATTCAGTGTATTTGAATCTATTGATAATGCTGAACCTAAGTCGTATGACGAAGCTTTAAAATCTGAAAATTCTGGGAAATGGGTAAATGCGATGAAAGAAGAAATTAATTCTTTGCATGTAAACAATACTTGGATTCTTGTGCCTAAACCTGAAAATTGTTCTGTTGTGGACTGTAAGTGGTTGTTTAAGGTCAAGAATGAGTGTGAATCTGTCAGATTTAAAGCTAGGTTGGTAGCTAAGGGTTTTACTCAAAAAGAAGGGATAGACTATACCGAAATATTTTCTCCTGTTGTGAAATTTACTACTGTTAGAATTATGCTTGGTCTTGTTGCGCAGTTTGATTGGGAGTTGAAACAGTTAGATGTTAAAACTGCTTTTTTACATGGTGAACTAAATGAGAAAATTTTCATGAGGCAACCTGAAGGCTTTGTGAACTCTAAGTATCCTGATCATGTTTGTTTGCTCAAGAAATCTTTGTATGGCTTGAAGCAATCTCCTAGGAAATGGAATAAAAAGTTTGATGAATGCATGCTCTCTTTGGCTTTTAATAAAAGTAATTATGACCATTGCTTGTATTTCAAACAAAATGCTAAAGTTCCAGTTTTCTTGCTTATCTATGTGGATGATATGCTATTGATTAGATCTTGTGTGAAAATTGTTGAGCATGTCAAAAATTTCTTGAGTGCTAAATTTGATATGAAATTCCTAGGAGATGCTAAACGGATTCTTGGCATGAATATTTATAGGGATAGAAAGCGGTCTATCATTTTATTAAATCAAGATACTTATGTTAAGAAAGTTTTGAGTAAATTTTCCGTGTCAAATGCCAAACCTGTCAATGTGCCTCTAGCTAGTCATTTTGTTCTAAGTAAAGAGCAAGCCCCTAAAACTGAATATGATGTTAAATGCATGAAGAATGTGCCTTATTCAAATGCTATTGGTTCTGTCATGTATTTAATGGTTAGTACAATGCCTGATATTGCATATTCTGTGAGTTGTTTGAGTCGCTATATGTTTGATCCCGGAGTTTACCATTGGGAAGCTCTTAAATTTTTGTTGAGATATTTGAATGGCTCTGTTAATCATGGTTTAAAATTTTCCACATCTGAAACCGGTGTTAAATTGGTAGGATATGTGGATTCTAACTATGCCAATGATAGGGACAATAGAAAATCAACAACTTCTTATGTGTTTACGTTGTGTGGTGCTTGTATTAGCTGAAAATCTCAATTACAACACATTGTAGCCCTTTCAACCACCGAATCTGAGTATGTAGCTATAACTAAAGCAATAAAAGAAGCTATTTGGTTGAAAGGTCTCATTTCTGAAATTGGTTTTCTTGAAGGTGAAGTTGTTGTATTTTCTGATAGTCAATCTGGCATCCAACTGTGTAAGAATCCTGTTTTTCATGATAGAACTAAACATATTGATGTTAGATTCCACTACATTCTTGATGTGGTTGCTAAAGGTATTGTCTATCTTGAAAAGATTCCTTCTGAATTTAATCCTGCTGATATGGGAACTAAGTTTTTATCTGTTGAAAAGTTTAGATCGTGTTTGAAAATTTTAAACTTTGATACTTCCGACTGATACTGACTTTTTGTTTTTTGTTGTGGGGCAATGATGATAACTGTAGGTGATTCTCCAAAATCAGTGAACCGGCGTTGGGCCAAAAGGTGGAGATTTGTTGGGCTTTGGCCCAACTAATTCTTTTTTCCCAGCCCATTTAATAAGGCCCCTTGTATAAAGCCTTTCCCCCATCCCTATCTTGCTAATCTATCGAGAGAGTGTGAGATCGAGATAAGGAGAGCTTGAGCAGCCGCAAAAAGAACTCGTGCGTTCTTGGCTTTTTTCGTGAATCAAGTGAGCGTTCCTTGTTCCCTTTTTTTGCACTCGTGGAGTGATTTCTTCTTTCTCTCTCGTTGAGCTTTGTGCTCCTGAGCCTCTCTCGTTCGTTCCTGGTGTCGTTCTGGTTCGTGGGAATCCTCTTGAGCCTTTGCCTTGGTTTGCCGTTTAATTGGAGAAACGGTTTAGTTATCTGAGCCCGAAGCTTGCTATTTCTTCACGTTTATTATACTGCCATTTTTCCTGTTTGTTTTCTTTGGTTTTCTTCCTTTGCCTGCTGCTGGCTCTATGTGTGTTATCTTTGCAGGCAATAGGTACAACAAAAAGGATGGCAAATCGGCTAGGAACAGAGGTGCATACCTAACAGAGGGGCGAAGAAAAATCGAATCAAGAAGCTGTGTGGGTTGAAGGGGAGACAGTTCGAGGTTGGGTTAGGGCTTTTGTAGGTAAATGTGTATACATATATATATTATATATATATGTGTTTAAAAAAAGGAAAAAGAAAAGACAACCGTTTACGAAAAGTATTGTCTAAAACTACATAAAAGAATAGAAAAAGACAACGGTTAAAAAAAACCGTTGTCGTAGAAACCAAAAACCCACTCAAAGACAATGGTTAATAAAAACCGTTGTCGTAGGCCAAAAAAACACGCTCATAGACAACGGTTTTAAAAAACCGTTGTCTTTGACACATATACGACAACGGTTTTTAAAAAACCGTTGTTTTTGTTCATTAAAAAGAACCAACAACAACGGTTTTAGTGAAAACCATTGTTAAAGACCAAACGACAACGGTTTTTCGAAAAAAACCGTTGTCATTCAAGTGTTGTTGATACCGCAATTTGAAAAAACCGTTGTCATTCAAGTGTTGTTGATACCGCAATTTGGTGTAGTGCAATCATACTACGAAAGGAAGATTGATCTACAGATTTACCATTTTCATCCTTGTCGAGTTTGATTGCTTTGCTCATCGGTGTGGATGATGATTTTGTGTTCTCCATCCCAAATTTCTTTAGAATCTCCTTGATGTATTTGCTTTGGTTCACAAAGAACCCATCCTTGCGCTGTTGGATTTGCAATCCGAGGAAATAGTTAAGTTTCCCCATCATGCTCATCTCAAAGTGTTCCTGCATAAGCTTGGAGAAATCTTGACAGAGAGTTTCGTTAGTAGAACCAAAAATTATGTCATCAACATAAATTTGCACAATCAATAAATCATCTTTGACATTTTTGGTAAATAAAGTAATGTCAATCTTTACTCTCAAAAAACCATTTGAGAGAAGGAAAGTTGATAGTTTTTCATATCAAGCTCTAGGAGCTTGTTTCAAACCATAGCTTGTTTAATCTATACACATGATCAGGCTATAATGCATCAACAAAGCCATCAGGTTGTTCAATATAAACTTCCTCTTTTAGTTCACCATTCAAAAATGCACTCTTAACATCCATTTGAAATAACTTGAAATTTCTAGAGCAAGCAAAAGCAAGCAACATGCGAATAGATTCAAGTCGGGCAACAGGAGCATATGTCTCATCATAATCAATGCCTTCTTCTTGACTATATCATTTAGCTACAATCCTAGCTTTATTTATAGTGATAGTACCATGCTCGTCAAATTTATTCCTAAAGACCCATTTAGTACCAATAATAGATCTATCATGCGGCCTAGTAACAAGATTCCAAACATCATTGCGCTTGAATTCATTTAATTCATCTTGCATAGCAATTATCCATGAATCATCTAATAAAGCATCATCAATACACTTAGGTTCAGCATGCGAAACAAAAGCAAGATGATTGCAGATATTATTAAGAGAAGATAGAGTAGTTACTCCCTTCGAAGGACTTCCAATGATAAGATCCATAGGATGATTTCTGTGAAGCATCCAATCCTTTGGAAGTGGTGTTTTCTCAACAGAAACATCTATATCATTTAAGCTTGATGAAGCCATCTCTTCTTCGAGTAATTCTACATCACCATTGTTAGTGCGAGAGACTATAGAGATAGATTCATCAAATACAACATGCATATATTCTTCAACAAGTAAAGTACGTTTATTAAATACTCTAAAAGCCTTACTTTAGGTAGAATATCCGAGAAAAATGCCTTTGTCGGACTTGGCATCAAACTTACCGAGGTTGTCCTTACCATTATTATGAATGTAGCATTTTTATCCAAAGGCCCGAAAGTATGAAATGTTAGGCTTTCTCCCTCTCCATAATTCATATGGAGTTTTCTTGAGAATTGGCCTTATTGATACACGATTGATAATGTAGCATGCAGTGTTCATTTCTTCAGCCCAAAAATATTTTGGTAGAGAATGCTCACATATCATGGTCCTCGCAATATCCACAAGTGTCCTATTTTTTCTCTCAACGACCCCGTTTTGTTGAGGAGTCCTAGGACAAGAAAAATTGTGACCGATGCCTTTCTCTTCACAAAAGTTTGTAAAACTCTCATTTTGAAATTCAGTTCCGTGGTCACTACGGATCTATTTTATTGAAATTTTTTTCTCATTCTCAACTCGTTTGACAAAAGTTTTAAAATAATCAAAGACATCATTTTTGTGGGCTAAAAACAGTGTCCACGTGAAACGTGAAAAATCATTCACAATTACAAATGCATAAAGCTTCCCCATAGGCTAGCGTTCCTCGAGGGACCACATAGATCTAGGTGAAGAAGTTCAAGGGGCATAGAGTTGATACAAAATTTTTGATTTTAAAATTTTCTCTTGTGTGTTTGCCAAGTTGACACGCATCACAAACCGAATCTAATTTTAAATTGATTTTTGGCATACCAACAACTAAATCAAGTTTAAAAAGTTTTTCTATGGTACTAGGACCAACATGAACTGGTCGTCTATGCCAAAGAATGTTGTCATCAACATTCAAGGATACAAGGTTTTTGATATTTGATAAAGATAAATTATTTAAAGAAACCTTGTATACATTTTCACTTCTATATCCTTTGAAATTTATGGATTTGTCAGTCGTGAGTGATATAGTGCAGTGTTGGGGAGTGAATTTGACTTCATAACCTCTATCACAAATTTGACTTATGCTTAGTAGGTTATGTTTAAGCCCTTTCACTAGGAGTACATCATCAATCAAGCAGGATTTAGAGATACCTATTGAGCCGATTCCTTCGATAACTCCTTTGTTGTTGTCTCCAAAGGTGACAGTTCCTTTCTACTTTGGTTTGACCGATTGAAGTAGCTCTTTGTTTCCCGTCATATGTCTAGAACATCCACTGTCTAGATACCATATGCTAGGAAGAACAGTTTTCCTATTTCCCTACAAGAATTTGATTTTGGTACCCTTTAGTTCTTTTGGGTCCACAGTGTTAGAAAAGAGAGATACAAAATGGACTTATAAGAATTCAGTCTCTCATAGCAACTTCATCGCCACTTTTCAAGAGTGCTCCCAGTAGTAGGTAGGGCTATGGCCTCTTTAAAAACCTATTTCCTTGGATAGAGCAGCGTTCATCAGGAAGACCAGTCGCAAGTCAAGGCAGTTTAAACCGGTCTATGATGAACTCCCTTAGATCATGATCTCATAATGCCGACTGATGAGTTGTTAATTACTCTTAGGCCTCCATTTCATATAGCTCTTTTGAACATATTGATATTTCAAATATCTACATTTATGTCTAGCATGACCTATTTTACAACAGTAAGAACATGTAGGGGGTGATCTCATTTTTGCTTTAGCAATAAGGATAGTAAAGTCTATAGATTTCTTACCATACCCTATTTCATCCTTATCAAAACTGCATTTATGCATGCTAAGTAGATTATTCAATTTATTACTACTAACATTGAATTTATCAAATGATTTTTCTAAGTGAGCTATGTCATCCTTTAATCTTAGGTTTTCATGCTCCTTAGTTTCTAATTCATTTTCGAGGTTTCTATTTTCCTTTCTAAGTGATTTAGTCATATCAAACATATGTTTATATGCTTGCAATAATTCATCATAGGAAGGTACCTCATCATCATAGTCAAAGATGATGTCATCACTCCTAGCTATGAGGCAGATGTTGGCTTCCTTCTCGTCATCATCGTTGTCGCTCCAAGTGGCTATGAGTGCTTTCTTCTTTCCCTTGTCAATATTTTTCTTGAGAGAACACTCATTTGCATAGTGTCCTTGTTGTTGACAGTTGTAGCATGTTACAAGGCTAGATAAGGCAATCCCCTTTGACTTGATATCTTCTTTCTTTGACTCTTTCCTTGTAGACACTTCCAACTCATGGGTTTTAAGGGTTCCATGGAGTTGATCAAGATCATAGGATGCGGTTTTGCCTTTGTTGGATTCAATAATGGCAGTCCTTTTGGCATCCCACTCCTTGGGTAAGACGCGTAGAGCTCTCCTCCATACTTGCTTGGTTGGATATTTTTCTCCAAGTTGGGCTAGCTCATTGATGATCTGAGAGAGCCTTCGGAATATTGTATCCACGTCTTCATTGGATTCCATCACAAATGTCTCGTATTTGAGTTGTAGAAGATATATCTTTGTCTCTTTGACTTGGTTGGTTCCTTCGTGGCATATCTCCAATTTGTCCCAAATCTCTTTTGCGGAGGAGCACATAGAGATCCAGTTGTACTCATTCATATCTAAGGAACAATGCAAAATATTCATATCTTTAGCATTTTGAGATATCAATTTCATGTCCTCCTTTGAAAAGTCGTCCATTCCCTTAGGAATTTTGACTCCCTCAACCTCTTTCGTAGGTATGTAGGGACCTTTCACAGTTACCTTCAAAAGGTCAAAGTCTACGGATTGGATATATAGGGGCATTCAATTTTTCCAATATCCGTAGTTTATGCCGTTGAAAATAGGAGGACGATTGGTTGATTGCCCTTGAGCATAATCGCTCGCTAGATTTGCCATAGAGCCTTTTTGAAAATATTTTGTAAAAAGGTGGCTCTAATACCACTTGTCAGAACCTAATGGGGGGGATTTAGGTTCTATTGAAAATTTTAGCAATTTAAAGCAATTATGCAAGTACGCAAGCGGAAGACTTTAAGCAATTAATAATAAGTGCGGTAAATAAATGCGTAATGTAAATAAAGCAGTAAAAGGGATAAGATATGTTTATGGAAATTCGACGATAAATCGTCTACGTCTCCCCTTCTTGGTTAAGATCGATTAACCAAGGATTCACTAGCACTTCAACGTCTTGGCCTTGATGGCTCCAAGGATAACCGTACAACTCAACACGATCACCGCGCCGATACAACTCGAACACTTGGCCTTAAGGGCTCCAAGGATAGCCACAACACTCGAAAAATACACTTGGCTTCACACACAAGTGTTTACAATGACCGAGCAACCAACTCACGAATGAACTTATACAAACAACCCTTGATTTTGAATATATAACACACAAATATTCTTGAACTTTTTAAGGAGAGGATGTTGCTTGCAATGAGAGATGAGAGTGAATTGGTGAGTTGAGAAGACTTCAAATGGCATGTATTTATAGTTGCCAATCCGAACGGGTTCAGGTCGTTCAAACGGGTCTCCGGGTCGTCCGAACGTTGTCTGATTCAATTTCAAATTTCTATGGCTGATGAACTATTCGGGTGGTCCGAAGTTCTGTTCGGGTCGTCCGAACGGCTGCATTAAATTCATTTCGGCAATTTTTCTTCCGACAAAATCTTCATGGTCGTAAAGGAGTTTGGGTGATCCGAATATGTCTTTGGGTCGTCCGAAGTATTCATTTCGTGGCCTCCGAGAGTGCCTCCGAGAAATTTTTAAAATCCTGGAAAATCTTCGGGCCGTCCGAACTTACTTCAGATCGTCCGAAGTAGTCTTCGTTGCCTCCGAGTCTGTCCTCCGATCTTTATTAAATTCTTGGAAATTCTTCGGACCGTCCGAACCATGCTTTGGGTCGTCCGAACCTGGGCAAACTCGAACCTTTACAATTTTTATCTCCAGTTTTTGATTATAGGTTCTTGCTTCCAATATTGTTCATATACAAAAGTATTATTATCTGCAAATTTCTCACTGTAAACTATTAGTAACGATTAACCGAAGTTTTGTAATCATCAAAACAATTTAATTTGAGAATTATTAATGCATTAAAAACATTAATCTCATTACACAAGATTTGTATGCGTTTAAGACGTAACAGATTTCCAGCTGAGTATGCATGCTTATATGTTGAATTTATGTGTCATGATAGATGCTTTATTTCTTTCCATACATATTGCAGGTACGCATACATGTTGAGCTGTATCTCTTTTGAGATAGTATTTCTCGTAGGATCTCTCACCCCTACACTTGTTTATTTATATTGTTTTACACCAAGAATTATCGTATTGAGCGGATATTGATACTACGATGATCTAGACGAGTGTGTGAGCCACCCAACATTCGAACTCTCAAATGGTGCTATATACTCATTGGCGCATAGTCTAAGAAGGACTTGGTAGTTGACCAATCACCCCTGTCATCTCATGTTGCATGCATCATATTAAGTTTGTATACTCATATTTAAGTACTGAGTGTATGCCGCTCAAGTCCACAATGTTATATTGGACACCCCATTCCATAGAGTAGGTCTCAGGTTGAATCGAGTAGGTGGATCTAGGCAGGGTTAAATGTCGGTTTAGGTGCTGCTGGGAAATTTTATCTACAATCGGTTTTATGATGTAAATATTTATGGGGAAAACAAACACTTGGTTTTTTAGTTACCTCTTGTATTCCGTTTGTTTTCACTGTAGTATTATATTTCAAGCTTCCGCAATAAACTCTAAGTTTTAATAAATGTTTTTATATTAACTTATTTGCATGCTTAAGACTGAAAGTTAGTAGGTGATCTAAACTGTGTCACTAAATTTATGGTATCAGCATAATGGTTGGACAAGGTAAAGGACCATATGGCATTGTGGGCCCAATGGGAGAAGAGGGTGCACATGAACATCCCCACAGACACCATCACTGTGAAGGTCGATGTCATTTTTCTATACATAAGTTCTTGCAGATTGGGCCAAAGACACTAATTGGTGGCAAGACCCCTGAGGTGGCAGTAGAGTAGCTGGAGAGAATGAAAAATAGTTTTCGAGCCTTTGACTGTTATGAGGAGCAGAAGATGGAGGTTCTGGACTTTCTCTTGGAAAGAAGTGTGAGGAAATTGTCCAAATACAAATCTGTCCAGTTACTTCTGGAGAAATAGCATATTATGGGAAAATTTTTGTCAAACTTTTATGAAATTATTTCTCCAGCTTTTCGACAGTCAAAACCTATAGAATTACTGAATTTGAAGTAAAGCTCTAAGATCGTTGATGAATATCAGCAAAATTTCATCAAATTACTGTCATTCTGCCCTTACATTAGTGTCAGTTCCGAGACTAAATATAATCGCTTCTTGCAGGGCCTCAACTAGGAGATCTTCAATCAGGTCATTGTTTTTGTTGATCCAACATCTTATAAAACTCTGGTGAATCGCTGCCGTCAGGCAAAGACTAGTGTGAAGCGTGCCAAAGAATTTTTATCTGCACCAACCAAAACATATTTGGATTTATGTGAAGCGTGCCGAACACTTTCTTAATCAATGTAAAAACAAACATGGTCGAGCAAATACTACCACAAAAAATAAACTTAAATATATCTATATATATATATATATCAATTAAGCTCGAATAAATCGCAAGTGTACGAGTCAAGTAATAATATAATGTACTGAGTACGAGTATCAATCCATGGAGATTGATTTATAACAAAATTACCTCAAGTATTATTCTTTAGTTAATCAAGATGACATAAAAAATCAATTAATAAACTAAAATAAAATAATTAAATAAAAGCAAAAATAAAGAAATTAAACTCAAGAAATAAATAAACGATTGTTAGGTTCTCGGTTCACCTACCCTTTAATTCTTTTCTAACGATTGAATTTCAATTCTCTAGCCATTCTTTTGATGGAATTTCTAATCTATCAATATACTCCGTCGAGCTATATTAATCTAATTAACAAAATGCAATAACCAAGTGTCCTTGTATTATTTAGCGATTGCAATTGCATTAGCGAATCGTGGAATCCTCTAGCTTTTGACCTATTGGACTATGACTATCAACATGTACCCAACCTCATATGTCTATGCAAGTTGTAGATTCATGAATTATATTACTCTATCATATTATAAAATCTCTTTTCATTATCAATTATAGCATATAAAATTACTTCGAAGATGATCAATCTCCAAAGTTGCAATAAGCACAATAATATAATCAAGAATGCATAAAAATCAAATTAAATCTTTAAAAAGAAATTAAAAAATAGTTTTGGGGGTAGGATCCCCTAAATCCCAACAAAAAAAAATGAAAAGAGAAAACTAGTTTTTACGAATGTTGTTCTTCCTTGAGTTCTTCAAGTTTTTCTCCCTTATTTGCTCTCGTTCTCTCTCGATCCTTGGCCGCCTCCTCATTTTGATCTGCGTCTGATGTTGCATCCAAGATCCCTCTTGGCATTCTTCTATCTCCTTTTTATATGTCCTTGAAAGCCCGTCAAATAAAGCCCACGAATCAAGACTTTTAAATCTCAAAAATTCTGCATTTTTTCCTTCCGTGTCGCGCCTAGGCGCCCAAAATTCTGTCCCAGGCCACTGAAGCTTCGTTTCCAAAGCGCATAATTCTTGAAAAAAATCATATTGGAAGTTGTGAGGCCTCGGTTCTAATCTTCTATTCTTAAGATAATATAAACAATTATCATGCACCATCTATAAGTTAAGGAAACAAGAAAAAATTATTTTTTTTTTTTATTGAACAGTACTGCGCTCGATCCTATAAAAGTCTAGGATCGAGCGCACCAAAATTACAAACCCTCTGCCGAGAAAAATGCAGGTTGCCACGCTCAATCCGGCAAAAAGCCAGAATCGAGCGCACCATTTTCTGAAACTCTCTGTCTCGGAAAGCACAAGGGCCGCGCTCGATCCTGCAATAACCTAGGATCGAGCGCACCCCCTTGCCCAGAAAAATTCAGAACATGGAATGCCTTCCCTTCAAACTCAATCCAACAATAATTATAACAGAACAAAAGCAAGGCTAACCAATGCCATTTAAGCCATTCTATGCTTCAAAACATAAACATGCATTACAACTCAATTCTTCCAACTAGTACATAAAATTCTAGAGTTCAACAACTGTTCAAAGTAGAGGACATGCAACAACAACATAACAATGAAGTTCGATATCTAAAACATTTTCCAACAACACTAGGTAGACATGCTGACACGACATCTAAACCGAGTGTCACTTTTACATCTTTCCCTCGGAGCTAACCATGTCTCTTCTGACTTGTTCCTGCCCCACCTATTGCCAAGTACACATACAAAACAAAACAACAGCCGGATAACCGGTGAGAATGATAATACCAGTAAAAGCAATGTAAAAAGTAATACAACAATAAACATGCTTTCGAGACAACAACTCAATCAATAACAACGTAATGAAATGCATGTCTTTAAACCGGGATATCAAATCTGATAAACAAAGGATTTCTGCTGTGCTTTTGGGATCCCAAGGATGAGATCACGTGACGACTCACCGACTCTCCCAATCGAGGTGGTGCCACGTATCCCACTCCTCTAGACTTTGAGCAACTATAATGAGTATGCTAGCACTAGGCGCAACGACTACGTCCTAGGCCACTCGACTATAGCTCCCAAACGTCTAACAAAAGGGCTGTTCTGCCCATCGAAATAATAGTGCTGGCTGAATATGAATGCATATGGGAACAAAAGGAACTTAACCATATAATTCATTCAAATAATCAACAAAATACAGGTTCCATAATCTAGAACCAGTATCAATGCAATATGTGATTTTAAGGGAAACTCGAGAACCAACTGTCCCGAGTATGCTATCCCGCTACGATGACTGCTTTTACCTTTCAATGTCGTAGATCCAACTCCGGACAAGCTACAACAAAAGATTGTATCAACAACTATACAACCTAAACAACAAACAACGGTTCAAGGAAGTCTCTTTACCGTTCTTCGTCCAAAACTTGACGATCAAATGTTGCTAACACAGGACTCGACAACTCCAACGAATCTGTACGAAGATAAGAGATGATCAACTACAATGATCACTCACAAGCCAAAGCTTCAATCAATACAAAAACGGTTCGAAATCTCCAAAACTCAAACCGACGGCATAACGGATATAAACTGAATAAACCGGAAATGCAGACAGCAGTTCAATGCTGATATAACCTCATATCAATGCCCAAAACAACAATAACAAAGCAAACCCATTAATCTCAAAATCCACATTTTCGAAAATGGCTTCCAAAAATCATAACAAATCCGAACGTTGCTCTAATTCAAAACCGACAGATAATAAACGATCAGAACTCCGCCAAGAACAACATACTAGAATCTAAATCGATTCTAACAACCTCCTAAAAACAAAACATATCCGATCGGGGAAATACTTACGGTATAACGGAGCTCTCGCTGCAGTGATCGCTAACCTGCCTTGAGAATTAATTTCTAACGGACGGATCGAGCTCGGATTGGATTTTGAAAGCTTGAAGAGGGTTTGAGGCATCTCTAATGGTGTTCTCGGTTTGGGGGAGGAAGAAGAGTGGATGACCAAGTCAATACAAGTGTAGATAATATATAAAATCCAATAATTGCATTTTAGTCCCTGAAAAATCCAATTTTTGCAAAAAGGACCCTGATCAAAATCAAGTCGGCTCGTGAACTCTGTAATCTCCGATTAACTTAAATAAACTCATTTAAGATAAAATGGGGCGTTACAATTATCCCCCACTAAGAAGAGATTTCTTCCTTGAAATCAACAAGAACCACAACTCATAAGATAGAATAAAGAACTAAAGACAGTAAGAAGAACTCACGTCATCCGAATAACTCCGAAAATCTCTGTCTCATGTCAGATTCTGTCTCCCAAGTCGCTTCCTCGACGCCGTGACGGCTCCACTGCACTTTCACCAATGGAATCAACTTGGTTCTGAGTTGCTTTTCTTTTCGATCAAGGATCTGAATCGGTCGTTCAAAATAGCTCAGAGTCTCGTCTAACTCGGCTTCGTCAGGCTGAAGGATATGAGAAATATCTGGTTGATACTTTCGCAGCATAGAGACGTGAAAAACGTCGTGAATACCAGATAAAGACGGAGGAAGTGCAAGTCTGTAGGCAAGATCACCTATCTTCTCGTGAATCTCGTACGGCCCGATGAATCTCGGAGATAACTTCCCTCTCTTACCGAATCTGACAGTGCCTCTGAATGGAGAAATCTTTAGAAAGACTCGGTCTCCCTGATCAAAACTCAGAGGTCTACGCCTGACATTCGCATACTTTGCCTGTCTATCTTGAGCTGACTTCATTCTGGTCTGAATGATCTTAACCTGCTCTGCCATATCTTTAAGCATCTCCGGTCCCAAAACTGGTGACTCGGACAAGTCATCCCAAAACAACGGAGATCGGCACTTTCTACCATACAAAGCCTCAAAAGGCGCCATACCGACACTCGCTTGGAAGCTGTTGTTGTAAGAAAACTCGACAAGAGGCAAAGAATCCTGCCAACTAGTGCCAAAGTCTAGCAATACCGCTCGCAGCATATCCTCTAACATCTGAATAGTCCGCTCTGACTGTCCATTGGTCTGAGGATGATAAGCTGTACTCAGATGCAATCGAGTACCAAGTGCCCCCTGAAGACTGTGCCAAAAGTGAGAAGTGAATCTAGGATCTCTGTCTGAAACGATCGACTTCGGAACACCATGCAATCTCACAACATTACTAACATACAACTCAGCCATCTGATCATGACGATACGTCATTCTGTACGGAATAAAACATGCAGACTTCATCAATCGGTCGATCACTACCCAAATGGCATCGCATCCTCGAACGGATCGTGGTAGCTTCGTGACGAAATCCATGGAAATGTGATCCCACTTCCATTCAGGAACAGATAGACTGTGCAACAGACCTCCTGGTTGCTTCCGTTCTGCTTTAACTTGTTGACAGTTCAAACACCGAGATACAAACCTCGCCACATCGCTCTTCATTCTCTTCCACCAAAACTGGTTCTTCAGGTTGTTGTACATCTTACGACCTCCAGGATGAATACTAAACCGACTGCAATGAGCCTCTCGAAGAATATGCTGCCTCAACTCCAAAATATCAGGCACAACAATACGGTTATTCACAAACAAAACATCATATCTAACCTGGAATTCAGACTGATGCCCAGATCTAACTTTCTCTACTGAAACCTGAATGATCGGCTCAGACTTCTGTGCTTCTCTGATTGCAACAAACAACTCCGGTTCGGCTTGAATAGCAAACACTCTGATAGTCTCCCTATCTGTTTCAAACTCTAAACCAGAAGTGCAACAATCATCGATCAACTGAGAAACACCAATAGTAGAAAGAGATAAAGAACATAGCTTTTGGCTCAAGGCATCTGCAACTGCATTCGACTTTCCCGGATAATATTGATTTCACAGTCAAAATCCTTCAACAGATCTAACCATCTTCTCTGTCTCATATTCAGCTCTGCCTGTGAAAATAAGTACTTAAGGCTCTTATGGTCAGAAAAGATCTCGAAATACTCACCATAAAGATAGTGACGCCAGATCTTCAGAGCAAAGACGATCGCAGCTAGTTCAAGATCATGAACCGGATAACGAGTCTCGTGCGGTTTCAGCTGCCTTGATTCATACGCCACCACATGCTTATGCTGCATAAGAACACAACCCAAGCCTCGGTTAGAAGCATCACAATAGACTGTAAAACCTCCAGTACCCTTCGGAATAGAAAGAATCGGAGCACTGGTCAGTCTTCTCTTCAGATCAACAAAGCTAGCCTCACAATCTGCAGTTTAGACAAAAGGCGCATTCTTCTGAGTCAGCTGGGTAATAGGCTTGGCAATAGACGAGAAACCCTCGATGAATTGGCGATAATAACCAGCTAAACCCATGAAGCTTCGGATCTCAGGTACTGATGTTGGTCTAGGCCAATTCATAACCGCTTCAATCTTGCTGGGATCGACAGAAATCCCATCTTCAGAAATAATATGACCGAGAAAGACAACTCGATCTAACCAGAATTCACATTTAGACAACTTGGCAAACAACTGCTCAACTCGCAAAATCTGTAGTACTGTCCTCAAGTGCTCTGCATGGTCAGTACGGTTCTTTGAGTAGATAAGAATATCATCGATAAAGATAATGACGAACTCATCTAAATAACGCTGAAAGATACGGTTCATCAAACCCATAAAAACCGTTGAAGCGTTAGTCAAACCGAACAGCATGACTATAAACTCAAAGTGACCATACCTCGTTCTGAATGCGGTCTTAGGAACATCTTCCTCTCGCACTCTCAGCTGGTGATAGCCTGACCTCAGATCAATCTTCGAATAGACAGAAGAACCCTGCAGCTGTTCAAAATGGTCATCTATTCGGGGTAAAGGATACCTGTTCTTAACTATAGCCTGATTCAACTGACGGTAGTCAATACAAAGCCGCATAGAACCATCCTTCTTCCGAACAAACAGAACAGGAGCACCCCAAGGCGATACACTAGGTCTGATGTATCCCTTGGCAATCAAATATTCAAGTTGCTCCTTCAACTCTCTCAGTTCAATAGGTGCCATACGATAAGGAGCTTTGGAAATAGGTTGAGTACCTTGCACCAAATCGATGCTGAATTCGATCTCTCGAATAGGTGGCAATCCAGGAACATCTTCCGGAAACACATCAGCAAAATCTCTAACCACTGGTAAGTCAACCAAAGCTGGGCTAGATTTCAGTACATCAACCGCATAAACCAAAAATCCTTCTGCACCTCTCTGTAGCAAACGAGTCATAGATAACACTGAAATCAAAGGAATTCTAGATCGAGAACCCTTACCGAAGAATTTCCACTCGTCTGCTATTTCAGGTCTGAACCTGACAACTTTCTCAAAACAATCGACTGTTGCCCTGTACTTAGTCAAAGCATCTATACCGACAATACAATCAAAATCTGACAGCCCAAGCACAATACAGTCGAATTCTAACAAATTCCCCTCAAAACAAAGTTCATAGTTCCTGACTAGTCTGACAGAAACAATTCCTCCACCCAACGGTGAAGTAACAGCTACTATAGTAGGCAACAACTTAGTAGGCAAGGCATGCAATAACACAAATTTATCAAAGATAAAGGAATGAGAAGCACCTATATCTATCAAAACATGAGCAGAATAACCGAAAATTGAACAGTTACCTACTATAACATCGTCAGGTGCTGCCTGAGCCTGATCCTCTGTCAAAGCAAAGACTCGTGCCTGCGGTCTCGGAGGCTGGTTCGCACTAGAGTTACCTCCCTGTCTGTTCTGCTGCTGAGGCTAGAAAGAGTGCACTGCAGAAGACTGCCACTCGGGTTGAGCTGCAGGTCCAGATGAAGTTCCGCTCTGAGCTCTATCTCTGCTGCGCTGAGGGCACACCTTAGAGAAGTGTCCCGGTTGCTGACAGGTGTTACAATTACCAAAGACTCCCACACACTGATCTGGTTAGTGTCTTCCCCCACACTTGCTGCAGTACATGGCTAGAGATCCAGAACTCTGTCCTGAACCGAATTGCTTCGAACCACTGGAACTAGAAGAACTGTTCCCCTGCCTATTGAACAGTTTACCTCTTGCTTTGTACTGATCTTTTCTGTTTCCCCCAATGTTTCCACCTTAATACCTTTGCTGCTGGTTCTGATGCTGCGGTGGCTGATTCTGATACTGAGATGGTTGGTTCTGATATTGCCTCTGCTGCTGAGGTGCCACCTGATTACCTCTTTGCCTCCACAAGCCTGCTTCGGCTCCATTTGCGTGATTCATGGCATCCGCAAAGTTGTTAGGCCTGTTGGTGTTTACCAACGTGAAGATGTCGGGGTTCAAACCATTGATGAACTGATCTGCCTTAGCTTCTTCATCTCCGACAATTAGCGGTGCAAAACGCAACAGACTATCAAACTTAGCCACGTACTCTTCAATGTTCAGATTCCCTTGCCTCAGGTTGGCAAACTCTGCTCCCTTATCTTTGCGATACGAGATAGGGAAAAACCGCTTATAAAATTCAGATTTAAAAAGAGTCCAAGTAACTTCCGTACCTCTACTCTCCATTGCTTTCTTTGTCATGATCCACCAGCTCTTAGCAACCCCACGTAGCTGATGAATGACTAACCTGATTCTGCGGTCATCTGTGTAATCAATGGAATCGAACAGCTGATCAATATCATCCAACCAACTCTCACAGTCAATTGGATTTTCTGAACCCATCAATAACGGCGGATTGAACGACTGAAACCTCTTCAACAAGGTTTCCATAGGCGTTGCTGAAGCATCCAACTGATCAACTTCAGTGCTAGCTTGCTCAATCGCAGGGATAACTGGCAGTGTGTTTCTGTTTATCACTCGACGTGGACCCATCTGAATAACAAAGGTTAGGGCACAAGATATCTTAATCGCTACAACCGGTGCCCCTCTACAACCGCTCAGAAAAACCGGATACCAGTCGATAACATAAGCAGTTATATCTCAAGTAGATCATGCTTTATAAAAGTAAATCACATAACCATGTAATTCAAATAATTCTCAACAATAAAGCATGCTCGCGTGGAATTAATTATACAGCTAAAATAATTCAAACACATGCAAGGAGCCAATACACGCAGACTCGTTCTACCCGCTCACTCTAGTTCAACCAAGAATCTTATCTCTTTGATACCACTTAATGTGAGGCCTCGGTTCTAATCTTCTATTCTTAAGATAATATAAACAATTATCATGCACCATCTATAAGTTAAGGCAACAAGAAGAAATAAATTTTTTTTTTTGAATGAACAGTACTGCGCTCGATCCTATGAAAGTCTAGGATCGAGAGCACCAAATTACAAACTCTCTGCCGAGAAAAATGCAGGGTGCCGCGCTCGATCCGGCAAAAAGCCAGGATCGAGCGCACCATTTTCTGAAACTCTCTGTCTCTGAAATCACAGGGGCCGCGCTCGATCCTGCAATAACCTAGGATCGAGCGCACCCCCTTGCCCAGAAAAATTCAGAACATGGAATGCCTTCCCTTCAAACTCAATCCAATAATAATTATAACAGAACAAAAGAAAGGCTAACCAATGCCATTCAAGCCATTCTATGCTTCAAAACATAAACATGCATTACAACTCAATTCTTCCAACTAGTACATAAAATTCTGGAGTTCAACAACTGTTCAAAGTAAAGGACATGCAACAACAACATAACGATGAAGTTCGATATCTAAAACATGTTCCAACAACACTAGGTAGACATGCTGACACGACTTCTAAACCGAGTCTCACTTCTACATCTTTCCCTCGGAGCTAACCATGTCTCTTCTGACTTGTTCCTACCCCACCTGTTGCCAAGTACACATACAAAACAAAGCAACAGTCGGATAACCGGTGAGAATGATAATCCCAGTAAAAGCAACGTAAAAAGTAATACAACAATAAACATGCTTTAGAGACAACAACACAATCAATAACAACGTAATGAAATGCATGTCTTTAAACCGGGATATCAAATCTGATAAACAAAGGATTGCTGCTGTGCTTTTGGGATCCCGAGGATGAGATCAAGTGACTGTTGGAAAACTGTGTTCAAATCAATTAAGAATTGATACCCGGTGCAGCGAAAGTTTAAAAATTTTATTTTTATTATATGGAACGATTCCATATATGGGTATCAAAACTTTTACGATTAAATTTGTTCAAGTAAAAATAAAATCACAATTAAATTTTTACCTCGTCAAGCAAAGGCTTGATCGTGGACTCCAACAGAATTTAATCTGCTCTTCTTGTAAATCCCGGGAACCGATGACAGTCACGATCTATCTCTGGAATTAGGTCCACGAACGAAAAACAGAAACCCTCTGATTGACTGCACTAGAAATCAATCAGAAGTTTTACGTAGAGAATAAACAGATATGATCTGTTAATTCGATTTGTAATTTTTCACAAAAATCACAAGTCGAATTTTCTCCAAAAAAGGATAGAGGATTTCAAAAATCCCCTTGAAAATTCTAGAGTGTATTTTCGAAAATTGCAATATACAATGTGTCTAATTTTCGAACCCAACACCTTTATTTATAGATAATTTCTAGTTATATTTGTATCAGGACTCTAACTCCTTAAAGCCCACAATCCATAACTTAAGCCCAACAAGCCAAGCCTGTTGTTATAGAAATTAATATAAAATTCATCGTGACTCCGATTGATAAACTGATTTCACCAATGTACACAGAAACCATTTCTGCATCTTTTAGAGTCAAGATAATTTTTCTGAATCCGAATTCAGTGATTTCCAAAAATGTCCATCCCTATGTCATTTTAGGAAATCTCACTCCCTTTAGTTAAGAAGTCCAACTTCTCTTTTATTAAATTTAACTCTTTAAATTTAACTATCTCTACGGGGTTTTAGTAATCCATTACTTGTGTAACCCTCAATGGTTCAGGAATACAGCTAGCCATGGGCTCACAACTCCTTGTGACTCGGAACAACAATTTCCGACTTACCCATCGAATCATGGTAAGAGTGCCTAGCAACATCGCCCCATGATTCCCTAGGTATTACTGATATTGCCTGCAAGAACAAGTATATTTTGGTTAGCGTACAGTACGGTCCCTTCATCCATATATCTCGATCGAATCAACAACCATTGGTATATCGAGAGTCGTTCGAGATTCGATAACTATGCATTACATCTTGGAGATCAAATAGTGACATCGCATGTGTTACTAGGAAAACCCATTAACCTAAAACACATCATGTGCTCTGGCCAGAGATTCGTCACACTAATATCTCCTCAGATCGCATAGGATATCCACACTCGCAAGTATGTGGTGAATCCTTGACAACAAAGCATCGACTCCTATATGTGTCATAACTGTACCCAATCCCGACACCTGATGACCCCAATAGAGTCGGTAAACGAGTCAAAGTACAGTACTAGCATACAGAGTCTCAATGATGTTTCAAGTAATAAGGACTAATGGTGTACAACCAAAACCGCAAACTTTATCCACTCGATAAGTGATAACCTGTAGTGGCCCGTATCCAAAACTAATGAGTAATGAGTAATTAAATCGTATAATCATGTCGGGATTAAGTGAAACATGATTAAGGAAATTCCAGAAGGGTTAACGGATTCCAGAAATGGATCCAGGACACACGAAAATGGCTTAGAGGGTTTCATGACTCGAGTGGGATCGGAACCACCGATCCAGGATCGGAGCCTCCGATCTTGGTGAGTTCGGAACCACATCGGAAGCAGGGAGATCGGAACGTCCGATCAGGATCGGAGCTTCCGATGGCTATCGATGACAGGTGTGTGGTTGCATGTGGACCGAATTGACACGTAGCGAACGGAACTTCCGATCGGGGAACGGAGCTTCCGATCTAAACGAACGGAGCTTCCGATCGAGGAACGGAGCTTCCGATCGATGCCTATAAATATGAGGTCCGAGCTCCTCATTTCTTGCCAGTTCCGAGTTCCTCTCCTTCGCCTAGTTGCTCTATTTTAGGGCTTTGGGTACTCTTATTTTAGAGTTGGAGTAGGGAATATATTTTAGTATAGTCAGACAGTGTTTGACATAGTAGCGGAGCGGTGCTCGAGTAGCGGAGCAGCGCTCGTGTAGCGGAGTAGTGCTCGAGGCTGTGGAGCTGCAGCAGGGGTGTTCCCCTAGTTGCGGGATAGTCGCCATCAGTGGGCTAACGACGGACGCAGGTATAGCTATGGTCTCCTTAAATTATTTAGGAGTATGCAATAGCTTAGTTAAGGCTTTTAGAGCTTATTGAATGATGCATGGGTATTTGCATTGTAGACTTGATGATAGGCTTGGAACCTAGAGTGGGACTACTAGGACTACCTTAGAAAGGTACGTAAGTACTGACTGAGATTGCCAGCGGATATGCATGCTTATATGTTGCATTTATGTGTTTGCATGTTATTATTGTTATGCGGCATGTGCATATCATCTTGTGCCTGTACATCTGTATACCTTTCGAGATGAGCCAGTTAGGGTTGCTCAGCCCTGTTAGGACGTTTGATATCGAGTACCCCTAGGTACTGATACCGGAAGGACTCCGTGGTCCGCGTCTGTGATTCGGGAATGAGTGGTCGCACACAGTGGTTAGCTACCCCGATGTGACGAGCTTATATCCCAGGCGCCAGTTTGAGTAGTTTGTATACAGTTATCCCAGATATGGATACCCTGTCATTTGCATGCATCATATTTGTATGTTTATCCGTGCTTTCGTATTGAGCTTAGAGCTCATGTCCAGTATTTTCTGTATATTTGGATACCCTATTCGACGGGGCAGGTGTAGGTGCAGGATTGAGCACCAGGAGTCTGGAGTAGCCAGTGACCTTGAAGACAGCAGGATTAGCTGTAGGTTTTCTTTAAATTCGATTGGGTTGTATAATCGAGTTTGTTTAGCCGGTTGTATTCCGCCGGTCTTTTTGTATTTAAGACTTCCGCAGCGATTTATTTAATGCATGCTTAATTATGCTCTTAACTCTGATTAGATAGTGGATCCGGGATGGGTCACTACATTTATTGGTATCAGAGCAATGAATGCAAGGGACTTAGGAAATTTATATTAAGACTTCTTGATTATCCTTGTAGGATTGATTGAGGCCCAGCGAAAGAAGATTTGGTTCTTCATTGCCGAGGTTTGCGGCATAAGTCTTTACTATAAGGAATGCAACAGTGATGAGAACACCAGTAGTAGCACATCGATAGATAGACTGACTGCTGTGGACAGTTCATCATTCGATGCATTGGGATGTTGATCGAAGAATATATGGATTCCAGCCAAGGAAGACTGGAAGAGAAGATCGAGTATATCGCGTCAGATACCTCTGAGGGCTTTTTGGAACGAATGGTGTTTAATAATCCATGTGGTTCCAGTCCTCGAATATTCTCCACTCGTAGTTGGAGAGATTGTCAGATAGACCTTTACCAGGAAATATTTCAAGTGCCTAAGGCATGGCAGGTTCCTCGCGTAAGGTCTGTAAACTCATGCAGAACATGGTTTTGCCGGTATGCTTGAATTGATGCTTTTGTTAGGCATACGGGAAACTTCATGTTCAAAAGCATGATTCGGATACAAGAAGAACGCTGATGGTAGATCGCGAGCAAAAGAAGTCGACCGACATACACTGACGCAGAGCATAGCTGGTTAGCTATTACGTGCCATTTCTCCGGAGTTCTTCGCGGGAGGACATGTAGAGAGACTTGGACGGGAGTATGCTTGTATCGATGCATGTGTCGATGAGAAGCTTCGTGCTCAAGGAACGAAGACAAGATTTGATGATTTTAAATACTGTATTGTTGTAGTTGTAAACAGTATTTCAGTTGTAATGAATCATCAGAATTTGGTTGTATCAGTTCAAGTTATTGGATGTACATTTGTTGTATTTTGAATACTGTATGTATTACATGGGATTGTAATAAAGGAAATTTTACATAACTTGAAGTAATGATACATGTTTTATTTATTCAGCAATTCGTGATTGATTGCAAGTAATTTTATAAAGTTTGGCTTGGAATTAGTTGATTGGTAATCAACTAGGTTAGCTCATGGATTTTGGGTAAGCCAGCGGTAACGAATTGAAGTGTGGTTAGTCTAGGTGTTTTCCTAGGATTGACCTATTTAGTCATTTGACTGGATTAGTGCCATTGATGAGGTGATTCATCTGGGGGCATGGGATTATTGATCTTGTTTTGGAATTTTGAGTTTCGTTCTAGGTGATTTTCGTAGATCAATAGCTTGATTAACCTTCATAGGTTTAGACTTCGTGATGATGGGATTTCACTGGGATACCAAGTCGAGTATATATACCGAGAGTTGTGGACTATGACCATGACTAGACATGATGGAGCGCGACCCTATGCCAATGTTACTCTGGGAGTCTTTCGTACTTTGGAGAATGTCTGGAAGCCTTCGTGCTTCAGGATTGGCGGTGGGAAGGCTACTAGTCTAGAGTTGTGGTAACAGTCACAACAGGGTATGAATTTGGATTAGTTGCCTTGGTAGGTATCAGTGGTTTAGATATCGTCTGACTGTCATCAGAGATATTGGCTGGTTAAGTATCTGTGGTTTAGATATCGTCTGACTGTCGTAAGAGATATTGCTTTGGATTTTGTCATAAGGACCAGTCTTGGAGGGATTTCCTTGACAAGTGCGTACTCTGAGCAGATAGTTTTAGACTATTGGTTACTGCTAGACTGGTGGATCTAGTCGGTGTTTGGATGCTCTGGTGATAGGGGCTAACTAGGAGTTTGGTTTGTGAACTTCCTATAACGTTTGACTCGGGGATTAGTATTTTTTCAGCATTGATGGTTTCCTTCAGTGATAGATTATATCCGATGCTAAGGATTGTACATGACGATTTGAGGCGTGAGGATAGCGTGATTTATGCCAGTGTACACTTGGTGGTGATTTCAGGTGGAACACCGCGACAAGTAACCTCAGTCTCGATTTGTTGCAGTCTTAGCAAGAGATATAATTATCAGGAGTATGTTCAACAATAGTTGAAATCATTCGGACTTGTATTGCGGCTTGAGTTGAACAAATCCTTATGATCATCTTGGATGAAGATAGACAGTGGATAGTATGTCTAGACTGGTGCAGGTTTAGCACTAGTGACTACTTGTAACTGTTGTCTGACTCTGTCAAAGATGAGCGATTGAATCAGCTGTGATTCTTTTGATTTCAAGTATTTGGGATTTGCGGACGTGTGGCATTGAGATCATTGATAGTGATCGGCCATGGGATTTTTCATTGATCTGTGATTGTCTGATTAGAATTTGTATCGTCAGGCATAGCAAGAGCTACAGTAGATCAACTTGATTGATCAGAATATTCCAATTGGTACTGATTGGGATATAGTGAATCAAGAAGTGCTGGAATAGTACTTAAAAATGGTATGCTATGATATAGCGATTCAAGTGCATTTAGGAAATTCTTTAGTCGCTAAGGAATCTCCAGGGATGCGGGAATCGAGACTTTTGGATTCTCCGGATCACGAAAGTGGTCATTAGTTTTCTTTTGCGATCGTAGTTGTTGGTAACGTTGCTTTGGCTACCAGTGACGGATTTTGATCTGAACATTGCTTGGTTTAAGCAATGATTTATTCAGTTTGCGGAAAAAGGATTCAGTGATTGTTCCAGGGTTGTTAGTGAACGAATTTTGGAGACTGTTAGTCGGAATGATCAGCTTGGGTGCTTCCAGCAGATTTCTCAAGAGTTGTTCTTGAGCGGTGATTCGACAAGTGCTTTTGGATTTCAATGAGCATTAGCATGATAGCATTAGTTGTTTCATGGGATGAGACAACAGCTGAGACTTGTGTTCCTGAGTCTGGCAGGATTGTTGTCACCGATATCCCAGTGCGTTCTGATATGCTGTGTCATTGAAAGGATTTGATAACGTAATTGACATCCGTATTGATAGATTCTGTACGGGATCGCGGTGAATCAGTTTGGTTATCCCCGCTAGAGAGCCAAGGGTTTGGTTATCTGGAACAGGATTAACCGGAATCGTTTTCGTTGATACTATCTCTAGTTCTGATATGGAAGTAAACATCTGATTGAGACTACTGCTGAGGATGGTGTGGTCCATCTGGGAGTTTCAGCATGATTTTAGTAAATTTCGAGACGACGACCTCGAAGAATGCTTTTAGACAAGAAATTGTGTATAAGGATCTTATCACAATTGGGGTTAGTAATCTTTGTTTGCTAGTTGTTGTTCTTTGGGAACATTTGTTGGCCAATGGCAGGGTGAGTACTGAAAGTACATACTATGATGCCAGGAATTGTCAGGATTTTGTTGTTACCCATGGCAGAATGACTAATGTAATCGAGTAGATGCTATCTACGATGGCGAGATTCGGATCAAGGTTTATCGCAATTATTCTAAGGATTTCAAATGGTTAGAGTCGCGTGCAGTGGTGCGATTGCTTTGCGAGTGGGTGGCCGGTGGCTGCCATTTTTATTCGCATAAGGTACTGTTTTGGAAAATATATTTTATCCTTCGTGATAAAAAGTAACTCACACGAGTTCTTGGAAAAAGGATATCTAGGATTTGACCGAGAGTTGAATCTAGGTCGATTGTTTAGGGCTTTTCGATAACATCAAGAGATGAGATGTTACCGTTAGACCAGTGAGATACAATGTGTTGTATCTTGTTCTCTAGTTGGACTGCGATGGAGTTCGTACATATCTATAGATAACTGCTGATTAATTACTATCTTAGCAAGGGTGTCATCGCTAAGATTTGTAGGCAGTGTGACTGATTCAATGGGCAATTTGGACCGAAGGTGCCGTGTTGTTGAGGTTATCGATGGATAACTGACGGTAGTCAATAGTGTTACACTATTTTATCAAGGATTGGGTCTGTCGAAGGTTATTCGACCCAATATTTGGAACCGGAACTATTGCTGAATTGGACAAGTGGTTTGTACTATATTCCGAGGTTTACCTTAGATTTCGAGGACGAAATCCTTTTAAGGTGGTGGGAATGTAGTGGCCCGTATCCAAAACTAATGAGTAATGAGTAATTAAATCGTATAATCATGTCGGGATTAAGTGAAACATGATTAAGGAAATTCCAGAAGGGTTAACGGATTCCAGAAATGGATCCAGGACACTCGAAAATGGCTTAGAGGGTTTCATGACTCGAGTGGGATCGGAACCACCGATCCAGGATCGGAGCCTCCGATCTTGGTGAGTTCGGAACCACATCGGAAGCAGGGAGATCGGAACGTCCGATCAGGATCGGAGCTTCCGATGGCTGTCGATGACAGTTGTGTGGTTGCATGTGGACCGAATTGACACGTAGCGAACGGAACTTCCGATCGGGGAACGGAGCTTCCGATCTAAACGAACGGAGCTTCCGATCGAGGAACGGAGCTTCCGATCGATGCCTATAAATATGAGGTCCGAGCTCCTCATTTCTTGCCAGTTCCGAGTTCCTCTCCTTAGCCTAGTTGCTCTATTTTAGGGCTTTGGGTACTCTTATTTTAGAGTTGGAGTAGGGAATATATTTTAGTATAGTCAGACAGTGTTTGACATAGTAGCGGAGCGGTGCTCGAGTAGCAGAGCAGCGCTCGTGTAGCGGAGTAGTGCTCGAGGCTGTGGAGCTGCAGCAGGGGTGTGCCCCTAGTTGTGGGATAGTCGCCATCAGTGGGCTAACGACGGACGCAGGTATAGCTATGGTCTCCTTAAATTATTTAGGAGTATGCAATAGCTTAGTTAAGGCTTTTAGAGCTTATTGAATGATGCATGGGTATTTGCATTGTAGACTTGATGATAGGCTTGGAACCTAGAGTGGGACTACTAGGACTACCTTAGAAAGGTACGTAAGTACTGACTGAGATTGCCAGTGGATATGCATGCTTATATGTTGCATTTATGTGTTTGCATGTTATTATTGTTATGCGGCATGTGCATATCATCTTGTGCCTGTACATCTGTATACCTTTCGAGATGAGCCAGTTAGGGTTGCTCAGCCCTGTTAGGACGTTTGATATCGAGTACCCCTAGGTACTGATACCGGAAGGACTCCGTGGTCCGCGTCTGTGATTCGGGAATGAGTGGTCGCACACAGTGGTTAGCTACCCCGATGTGACGAGCTTATATCCCAGGCGCAAGTTTGAGTAGTTTGTATACAGTTATCCCAGATATGGATACCCTGTCATTTGCATGCATCATATTTGTATGTTTATCCGTGCTTTCGTATTGAGCTTAGAGCTCATGTCCAGTATTTTCTGTATATTTGGATACCCTATTCGACGGGGCAGGTGTAGGTGCAGGATTGAGCACCAGGAGTCTGGAGTAGCCAGTGACCTTGAAGACAGCAGGATTAGCTGTAGGTTTTATTTAAATTCGATTGGGTTGTATAATCGAGTTTGTTTAGCCGGTTGTATTCCGCCGGTCTTTTTGCATTTAAGACTTCCGCAGCGATTTATTTAATGCATGCTTAATTATGCTCTTAACTCTGATTAGATAGTGGATCCGGGATGGGTCACTACATAACCACTTGGAAAATCCGAATAGGGTAGTTCGATCATTCATCATATGAATATCCATTTGCATGCTTTGAACATCTCTATGTTCCATACCAATGAAACGTGGTACTCGGCATCGCAAATGCTAGTCTCAATCTCGAGCGATCCTTATCCTTATTTGCGGACGGCTCAATTGACTAGGAACAGTTTAGAATATACAGTGACTATAAGATGTGTTTAATGATAGCCATCCCCATGTGCTACCACATCTTACATACACTATAGTATATTCAAGGTCTTTATCAAAACAACAATAGTATATCATAATATAACAATATGAAGAAAGTTAAAGTCAATGCCATTATAAAAGTGTAAATTATATTAAACAAAAGATTGTTTTACATAGAGTCATAAAAGCCCTTAGCCACAAGTTGGCTAACCGGGCACCCACTCTTTCAGTGACGACTCACCGACTCTCCCAATCGAGGTGGTGTCACGTATCCCACTCCTCTAGACTTTGAGCAACTATAATGAGTATGCTAGCACTAGGCGCAACGACTACGTCCTAGGCCACTCGACTATAGCTCCCAAACGTCTAACAAAAGGGCTGTTCTGCCCATCGAAAAAATAGTGCTGGCTCAATATGAATGCACATGGGAACAAAAGGAACTTAACCATATAATTCATTCAAATAATCAACAAAATACAGGTTCCATAAACTAGAACCAGTATCGATGCAATATGTGATTTTAAGGAAACTCGATAACCAACTGTCCCGAGTATGCTATCCCACTACGATGACTGCTTTTACCTTTCAATGTCGTAGATCCAACTCCGGACAAGCTACAATAAAAGATTGTATCAACAACTATACAACCTAAACAACAAACAACGGTTCAAGGAAGTCTCTTTACCGTTCTTCGTCCAAAACTCAACGATCAAATGTTGCTAACACAGGACTCGACAACTCCAACGAATCTATACGAAGATAAGAGATGATCAACTACAATGATCACTCACAAGCCAAAGCTTCAATCAATACAAAAACGGTTCGAAATCTCCAAAACTCAAACCGACGGCATAACGGCTATAAACTGAACAAACCGGAAACACAAACAGCAGTTCAATACTGATATAACCTCATATCAATGCCCAAAACAACAATAACAAAGCAAACCCATCAATCTCAAAATCCACATTTTCGAAAATGGCTTCCAAAAATCATAACAAATCCGAACGTCGCTCTAATTCAAAACCGACAGATAATAAACGATCAGAACTCCGCCAAGAACAACATACTAGAATCTAAATCGATTCTAACAACCTCCGAAAAACAAAACATATCCGATCGGAGAAATACTTACGGTATAACGGAGCTCTCGTTGCAGTGATCGCTAATCTGCCTTCAGAATTAATTTGTAGTGGACGGATCGAGCTCGGACTGGATTTTGAAAGCTTGAAGAGGGTTTGAGGCGTCTCTAATGGTGTTCTCGGTTTGGGGGAGGAAGAAGAGTGGATGACCAAGTCAATACAAATGTAGATAATATATAAAATCCAATAATTATGTTTTAGTCCCTGAAAAATCCAATTTTTGCAAAAAGGACCCTAATCAAAATCAAGTCGGCTCGTGAACTCTGTAAGCTCCGATTAACTCAAATAAACTCATTTAAGATAAAAACGGGGCGTTACAGAAGTTCTAGCCGTCGCATCAAGCCGAAATGTGGCACTCCACTAATGCTTTGTTATTCCTTTTTGCATCAATTCTCGGTGCTTAAACTCTTTTTTTCTCCATATTTTTCCTACAACCAATCAAAAATTATGTGGAGTGATCCGAATGAAACAAATTTTCAATAACTAAGCTTCAATGACATTAACACAAAATCATGCAAAACAAATGCAAAACAATGCAAAAAAAAAAAACACGTAAAAACGAAACCTATCACATCCCCATACTAACCTTTTGCTCGCCCTCGAGCAAAATAGATGATAAACTAACATGAAGACACAAAAAAAATTAATGAAACAAATCAAATTACAGATGATCCCATGGACTTTCTGCCTCAATTAACAACAAAATATCCTCGAGCCTTTTCGCAATACACCTTTTCGATTTCACGTGAATGTGTGCGTGATATTATTCCCGTGTGATACACTTCAAGTAGAATCAGTTATATGACTGCAAAATAACCGGAATAACACATTGTTGCAAATATCCCTCGCATGTATCCCTTCCTTCTAGCTACTCCTAGCAGTCACACCTCCCTCAATCTTGGTATATATAAAAAAATACGGGTGATTCATATTTTTAACGCACCATCGAATTTTACACCCGTTTATTCGCAACCCCGTATATTACCCGCAAACTTAGTTAAGATTCGGTTGGATTAGGATTTTAATCCCCTTGTCTATAGCCTGATTGGAGCTTTAACCCCATTTATTGCCCGCAAACTTAGCCTTGAACTTAGGGATTAGGATTTCAATCCCTTGTCCATGATCCGGATGAAGTTGTTTTTTTCACCTTTTTTTCACATGGTGCGCATAAAAAACACATTTTTTTGGAACAAAAAAATAACGAGACCATAATTGCACTATTATAGTATCACCAAAGTTCACAAGACACATTTTGAGTTCCCTAAACACGTAGTGTCATGCAATGGTCAAGCAGTCTCAACTTAATCACTCTTAGTACATTCCACAGGTTTAACAGTTGTGCATAATGATATTCACAGTACAATTCAAGGTTTTCAAATTCAATTCAACGGTAAAATTTTTCTAATATTCTTACTTATGTGTTGTTTTTCATTTACATCATAAGCTACCATGTTTTCATCCGATTTCAGCACATGTACGAGACTAAACAAAAGTACGATACTAAATTATGCATGCAAAAAGGAATAACTAAACACAAAATTTCAAAAATTACTCCCCTTTCCATACTAAAATCTTGCATTGTCTCCAATGCAAAACATCAACATGACTATGAAAAAGCACAAAAATGCAATAACACACAATGCAAACAAAACAAACCAAAAAATGAAACGGAAAACTCCTCTAATCAATCGTCGTCCTCATCGTAATGCTGCACATCCAACTTTTCCTGCTACTCCAAATTCTTAGGACATCAATATTCTCATATATTAACCGTGAAAGTCCAAAACTTTGAGGGATTAAACATGATCAACTCAATATGGCAAAAACTAGAATAAAAGTAAAATTAAATAAGCAAAATAAAGTGACGTAAAAATCTTGGGTTGCCTCCCAAGTAGCACCTGATTTTCAGTCTTCAGCTTGACCCTCAGAAACACTTATCAAAAAGCGGCCGACGCCCAAAATAAGTGTCATATGACACCACTATGGGTCTTTGTTCCATGTGCCCTCAAGATTGACTGGATGTAAACATGTTAAGCTCGGCATCTCAAAAACACTCCATAACAGATGATAAACATGGGAAAAGAATAACTCTGTGGGTTCTCGGAGAATAAATTCTTGTGAAATTGGTGTTGACGGTGTATCTGAATATATTGTCTCCTTTAGAACTTCTTCCGGCTGAGGTTCAATGGGAAAAGAAGAATTGAAAAACTCTATATCTTTAGCATTAATTGATTCTTACTCCAAATACTGGTTCTCTAAGTCATCATCGAACCAAACTTGGAGGATCACTGTTTGAGTATCTTTCTTCACTTCATGTTCTCGGTGATCATGGAAAATTGATCTTTTCATATTCTCTATCTGCTCGACAAGGTGGCACCGAGAATTGATTTTATTTTCTATAGCTCTCTCCGTCAATGCCATGTACTTGCTCACCATATCCTCTAGTTAATGTAAGATCAATTCAGAGCAACTTACCTCCTTTTGAAGCTCAAATGGTTGGTCTATAAAATATGGGTAATGAGTATCTTGTGGGTATTGGTGGTTTTGAATCTGTGGTGAAAGATCACAATATCGATTGTAGTCAAATTTTGCCATATCATCTAATATGTGTATCACACTATCATCATCTCGGCAAAATAGTATACAACCAATTTTCAAATCTCCATTAATTACCCATTTTTTGTCACAGCATCCAAACCATTAAGAACAAATTTAAGGAGAAAATAGTTAGAAAATTCATTATACCAAAAAGTGTCTGCTAAAGTATTGAATCTCTCCCATGCTGCGTAGAATGGCTCTCCATGTTGCTGGGTAAACTCGCGAATACTTGTCGATGGAACACCTCAATGTATTACACCAGATGAATTCCAGCAAAAATAAAATAGAAAAATGTAGATAACACATGAATAAAATAAAATAAACAAAAAGAATAAATTAACTAAAGAAAATAACAAAAAGTAAAAATTGTCAATTTCAATCACCGTCTGCGGTGCCAAAAACTTGGTCGAGCAAATACTATCATAGAAATCAACTTATATATATATATATATATATATATATATATCAATTAAGCTTGAATAAATCTCAAGTGCACGAGTCAAGTAATAATATAATGTACTGAGTACGAGTATCGATCCACATGGATTGATTTATGACAAAATCACCTCAATTATTATTCTTTAATTAATTAAGATGACAGAGAGAATGAATTAATAAACTAAAATAAAATAATGAAACAAAAGCAAAAATAAAGAAATTAAACTCAGGAAATAAATAAAAGATTGTTAGGATATCGGTTCACCTACCTTTTAATTATTTTCAAACGATTGAATTTCAATTCTCAAGCCATGCTTTTAACAAAATTCCTAATCTATCAATATAATCTGTCGAGCAATATTAATATAATTAACAAAATTTAATAACCAAGTGTCCTTGTGTTATTTAGCAATTGCAATTGGATTAGCGAATCGTGGAATCCTCTAGCTTTCGACATATTGGACTATAACTGATAAGTGTATTTTATACACTTAATTTATATATGATTTTAATTATTAATTGTTTGTTTCGAGCAGATTTATGTGGGTGTTTTGTTGTTTTTGTGATTGTAGGAAATTTTGGAAAATATGTGGAAAAGAAAAGAATTGAGAAAGAAAAGAAGAATAAAATAAAGGAAAGAAAAGAATAGAAAGAAGAAAGAAAATAAGGAACGTTCAGAGAAGAAAAGATTGAACAGTTAATGGGCTTTTTGTTATTGGGCCTTAAAAGTTTAGCGCTAAAACAAGCGCTGATGAGGAAGGGAAGAAGAGCTAACGCGCAAGATTTGGAAAATCGAGAGAATTGAGATTTCGAGATAAAAGGGCGCCCGCGCCTTCACTTGAGCGCCCGCCCGTCGATGTTATTTGGAAATTTTATTATTTCGGGCAATTAATCTTGGGCTTGATTTTGTGGGCTTTTGTGCACGCTATAAAAGGATTTTTGTGAGACTTGAAAAAAGGGGGAGCCGCCATAACATTAACGCAGATATTAGAGAACAGAGATTGATTGTGATCGTGATTTTCCTGAGAAGATTTCTGGAAGCTTAACTGAAGAACGAAGACGGAGTTTGATAGTCCGGACACGGCGTCGACGGCGGATTTGTGTCTTATCTTTTATTTAATTCTGAACATGTTTGAATTTATTATTTATTGTTTTCAGAATTTTAGTATGAACTAATTTTTATAGTCTAGAGGTCGGATGGAACCTGGTGTAGACGCTTTCATGAATTTTTGATTTTATTGAATTGGATTTCTTTTAGATTAATTGTTTTTTCTAGAATTGATTGTCTTTTCAATTATCTGATCAATAATTGATTTGTTATATTTATTTGAAATCATTGCTCGGGAGAGGGGATTTTGAATAGGACATTAGAAATTACACTGTTAATTATTTATACAGCTCGGGAGAGTGTATGATTTTAGCAGAGCTTTTAAAGAGAACATCGTTTTGTGTTAGATCACTGCGATAAATTCTTAATAGGGATATTGGAATTTAATTGTAGTTGATAAACATTATTTATTGCTCGGGAGAGGGAAATAATAAACTTAAGTGTTCTTGGCTATTAATTGATTGAAATTCATGAAGATTAATTAATTAAGATTGATTGTCGTTGAAACCAGGTGAAATCTATACCTCTAGACCATTTTTCTGTGATTGATTTTTAATCTGAAAGTTGTGTGCGTGCTTTTAAATCATCTGATTATTTATTTTATTGCAAAATTCTCAAAGTTTGATTTTCTAGATAAAGTTTGGACTATTCTAATTACAAGTACTAAATATTTTCATTTTACTCCCTGTGGGATCGATATCTGATTTAATCACTATATTAAAACTTGACACTCGTACGCTTGCGAGGAATTTTCACAAGAAGTTTTTGGCGCCGTTGTCGGGGAGTAAATTTTGATTATTTTTTAGTCTTGTTACCAATTAGTCTAGATTTTAATTTAGAGTTCTTATTTTATTTTTTTTAAGTTACTAATTAATTTTTTTCTTATCTTTTAATTGCAGTCTATGCGACGATCTCAAAGTTCTAATTCTCTACTGTTTGATCCGGAGATCGAGCGCACTGCACGTGCTTTAAGACGAGCTAGAAGAGAAGAAATTGAAAGAATGGCTGAACAAGAAGCAAATCAAGCTCCCCTAGTGCCTATTAGAGATCACTTCAGACCGACGATCCAGGCTCACTATTCTGGAATCGCTCGAAGAACTATCAATGCAAACAATTTTGAGCTGAAACCTGCATTGATCAACATGGTTCAACAGAACCAATTTAATGGGAGTGCCACTGCCGATCCTTATCTACACCTACGTACCTTTTTGGAGATAACCGATACGGTAAAAATTAATGGTGTGTCTGAGGATATTATACGCTTACGCTTGTTTCCGTTTTCTCTCAGGGATCAAGCCAGAAGTTGGTTGCAATCACTGCCGCTTGGAAGCATCACTACTTGGGAGGTGATGGCAGAAAAATTTCTTGCAAAATATTTTCCTCCTGCCAAAACCACCCAACTGAAGATCGAGATCAGCACCTTCCGGCAGATGGACACTGAACAGTTATACGAGGCGTGGGAAAGGTATAAAGAATTATTAAGACGTTGTCCTAACCACAATTTTGCAGATTGGGAACAGATCGAGTGGTTTTACAACGGACTGAATGCGCCTACAAGGATGAATTTCGATTCTGCTGCTGGAGGTACTATATTTGCGAAGGATCATGTTCAGGCTTATGATATGTTGGAGGAGATGACGGTCAATAGTTTCCAATGGCCATCGGAGCGTATAGGAGTAAATAAGCCAGCTGAAGTGTATGCAGTGGATCCTCTCATGTCCATCACTGCTCAATTATCTGCACTGACTACACAGGTAGCTTCTTTGAATAAAATTAATGTTGCAGATTCAAATGGAGTTGAAGGATCACCGGCTATAGAGCAAGTCAATTATATAAATCCAAATGGCTACCGAGGTTATGGAGCGTACAGAGGTAATCCTATTTCCAATACTTTTCACCCTAATTTTCGAAATCATGAAGATTTTTCTTATGCTAACAATACTAATAAGGGTGATGGTAAGTTGTCTTTGGAGGATGTGGTTAGTACCTTTGTGCAGGAATCAGGTAAGAGGATGGCAAGAACTGAGTCTCGCCTTGACAGCTTGGAGACGCACATGACCAACATGGGTGCTGTGTTGCAATCCATGGAAACCAGCATAGGGCAGTTGGCGAACGCACTGAAGGACAACAATCACGGCCAGTTCCCTAGCAATATTGAGGTGAATCCCAAGGAGCAGTGCAATGCCATCGAAGTGCGGAGTGCCAAAGACATTGGAGTCCAAATTCCTACTGTTGCGGATAAGAAACGTGAGGAAAAAGTTGAGGAGAAAGAGAAGGATCTTGAATCTGAGCCAAAACCGATGTATAAACCTTCACTTCCATATCCGCAAAGGTTCAAGAAGAAAGCATTGGACGAGAAATTTTCCAAGTTCTTGGAGATTTTTAAGAAGATTCACATCAACATTCCCTTTGCTGAAGCTTTGGAGCAAATGCCGAATTATGCGAAGTTCATCAAGGAGGTGATTTCCAAGAAGAGGAGGCTGCTAGAGAACGAGGTAGTGAATTTAACGGAAGAGTGCAGTGCGGTGCTCCAAAAGAAGATACCACAAAAGCTTAAGGATCCAGGGAGTTTTACTATTCCTTGTTCTATTGGTGGTTCTTATTTTAATAATGCACTTTGTGATTTAGGGGCCAGTATTAATTTAATGCCATTATCTATTTACAGGGCCTTGGAGTTGGGAGACATGAAATTGACTAAGATTTCATTGCAATTGGCGGATAGAAGCATTAAATATCCACTAGGAATTGTTGAAGATGTTCTAGTCAAGGTGGATAAATTCATCTTCCCAGCGGATTTTGTGGTATTAGATATAGAAGCAGATCATGGTGCTCCGCTAATTTTTGGGAGACCATTCTTGGCCATGGCGGATGCAAAAATTGAAGTGATGAAAGGGGAGTTGTCAATGGGTGTGGAGTGCGAACGAGTAATCTTCAACTTATTTACGAAAGCACCTAATCCACCCATCGAAGAATTATGCTTAATTGAACCGGTTGTGAAGTTGGAGAGCTGTCAAAGAGCTAATATTGCGGTTGAATTGTCAAAGAAGAAAGCGCCAAATTTACCAACAAAGAAAGCCACGAAGAACAAGAAAGCAAAATTTAAAAGGCGGTTCGTGGAATTTATTTGGCGAGTGAAAGAGAAGGGGAAGAATTAATCCCGTGAAAGTCGGGCTGACGACTTTAAACCAAGCGCTACTTGGGAGGCAACCCAAGCATTTTATTTTATTTTATTTTATTTGTTTTTATTTTCGGTTTATTTAATTTTTGTTTTTTTTAATTGTTTTAAGTTTTTTATTTTAAATTTTTGAGCTAATTTTTCTTAATTTTCAAAAATTTGCTGGCTCCAGAAATCTCAAATTCGAGCAAGAGGTGCGCCCGCCCCATTTATGGGAGCGCCCGCGCCTTACTGGACGAAAGTGTAGTTATTTTGCGACTTAAAGGCGCGCCCGCGCCACTCCATTCGAGCCCCCGCTCCTTCCCTTCGTCACTAATACACAATAGCTCATCCACGAGCGCAATCGCGCCCTCTCAATTGTGCCTAAGACAGCGCTAACGCGCATCCTCTACCACACAAGCGCTAACGCGCTCCCTCTACAGCGCCAATCTAAGCGCTATCGCTCTCCGGAACCGCGCTACACAGGCGTTATCGCGCACGTCAACCGCGCTTAATCTAAGCGCTATCGCTCTATCTGTCTGCGCTACACGAGGCGCTATCGCGCAACATCTGAGATTTAAAATCCTAATTTGCTCCTCACAGACTTCAAAAGTCACGATCTCTCTTTTGAGTCCCCTCTAAATCTCACATTTTGGCACAATCATCGAACATCTTGCACTCAACAAAATGTCATCATCTCTGGGATTTTGATCTTCATTACAAGGCCATTGTAAATCTGGGATTCTTAGAATTTGATCTTGCTCCATCCACGCCTCGCACAGAACATAGGAATCTACCGGGGTTTGGGACGTTTTCGTTCTTGAATGGTACAAATCTAAAATTTTATCTATTACATTTATGCCGTGATATAAGTTGGTGTGTTGAGGCTGTTTGGGTGTTTGAATTGTGGGGTGAAGAACATTTGGCAGTGAACTTTCTATATTATTGTCTTCATGCACGCCAAGTGTTTGTTAAATTGTTTGGGTTAAAGTTGTGTTTGCACATTGCTGGAGTCGGTTGAAGTTTAGTGTTGGGATTGTGAGAATTCCATTGTAATTGATTTGAGTTGAATTATTGAGTTTTTGAGTTACAATGCCACCGAAAACCAAAGGGAAAGGAGCAATTTCTTCGTCCTCTGCTGCTTCATATGATAGACACAGATTTTGGAATGCCACAGCAGAGGAATATTGTTTTGATGTAATGGAGCGAGCGATGCACAAAGAAAGAGGAATGAGTTTGAGAGAGCATAGTGCACCGGCGTTAATTGAAGCTAAGAGAATAGGTTGGGAGACATTTGTTAGGAGTCCACCAGATGCTGTTATATCATTGATTCATGAGTTTTATGCAAATTTGATGGTCAAAGACGTGAATCTGAAAGTTCGAGTTCGAGGGAAATTGGTGCCTTTTGATAAGAGTACAATTAACCGTCTCTATGAAATGCCGGATTTGGACATTTCTAATGATGAGTATGAGGTGTTTAAGAATGAGTCATATCCAGAGAATATTATAATTCAGACTTTGTGTCATGATGGGGCGGAATGGAAGAGGAATTCAAAGGATGAAGCTGTTACATTTCCATCCATCTTTCTTAGACGAGAAGCGAATAATTGGCATGAATTTGTGGCTGCCAGAATTTTGCCATCTGGGCATACATCTGATGTGACTAAGGTTAGAGCTGGTCTTGTGTACTGCATTGTCACTGGAAAATCTGTTGATGCTGGGAGGGTGATTCAGGAGTCTATTATTGCTGCAGTTAGGGGTTCCTCGACTATCAGTTTACCCCACTCGTCTTTGATTACTCAACTTTGCCGGTTAGCTGGTGTTGTGTGGGATGATACGGAGCAGATTCTTCCAATTCGAGGTCCTATAAGAATTACTGGTGCATTGAGACGGGACAAGAAGAAGAAAGCAGCCAGTACTTTTGAATAGGCAGCTGAACCACCGCAACCCTCGGAGCCACTACCACACTTTGAGCCAGCACCTTCCCATTTGGAAGGACCTATGTCACTACCGACGCATCCGGCCACTGAGTATTCTACTCGTGATGATTCTACGGCCGTGCTTTCTCAGATGAAGAAGCAGTGGAAGATGATGCAAGCACACATGACATATATGCATGACTTCACTGCCGCTCTTGCCCAAAATTATCCGCCCACTGTTGTGCCTTATCCAGTTCCTCCGCAGTGGTATTCTGATGATACTGCTGCTGCTGCACCTTTGTTCCATGGAGATGATGATGATGACGCCGAGTCCTGATGCTCGGTGTCGAAGGTATGAGTCCCTTGTTCTTTTTATTGTTTTTAATCATTAGGGACAATGATTACATTAAGTTTGGGGGGATGAATCAATGTTTGATTTAGTTTGATTTAGTTGTTTGATTGTTTGGTTGAAAGTTGAGTTTTGAATTTCATATATAAAATTTTTTGTTGAGTTTAGTTGTTTTTTGTTGAGTTGAGTTGAATTTAAAAGAAGTTGAGAAAGAAATGGATGCATGGCCAATGAAAAATATTTTTGTGCGATAACTGAAATCCATGATTGTCTGCCTATCTGACAAATATTTTTGAAAATATGGAACCAATTAGATGGACAATTTCCTATATACTCTGTGATTAATGCTTGAATCCGATTTTTGAGACATACAGACATAGATATGATTGAGGCATTGTTTGAAATTTTTGGGCCTAATTTTCATTGAATTTATCCTTAGTTGCCCATTTGAGCTACACGTATATTAGTACATTGAGGTACGAGAAAATCTGAATTTTTGTGAAAAATCATCGTTAACTGCTGATGATTATTCTTTTTTGCACTGATTGAGATTTGTATGATTTAATTGTGGATTGAGACTTGTCTAGAACTAGTTCGAACACTCTTCGAGGCAAAATACGGGCAAAACTGAGATTAAGAATGATTTAGGCAATTTTTTTTGAATTCGTTTGAGCCTTTCAAGCTACCTATTACTATTTTATCCCTAGTACCTTGTTTGAGCTTTATTGAAAATCGAATGGCATGCGTGTAAACGTGTGATAAACCCCAATTCGTAATTATTTCAAGGTCCTACATTGACTACCTGAACAACCTATACACTATGTCCTACCTTTAAAAGGAGTAATTTGAATGCTAAAATGTTTTATGCTCCTAGTTTTATTTGTGAGAAAAAGGATTGGTGTAGTGGATGAATTGAAAAGATGAAAAAAAAAGGTAGTAGAAAAAAGAGTTCAAAAATGTGGTTGAAAAAGTTGTGAAAAAGAAGAGATTGTGAAAAAGTTGAAATGAAATGAAGTGAATTGAAATAGAATTGAATTGTGAATGAAAAAGGAGTTGAAGTTAGAATGAGCATAAAAATATGAATTACTCCTTATTTTGAATTCTTATCCTTCATTTGTAGCCATGAGCCAGACCTTACATTATAAGCTGAATAAGTCCTAGTGACCGAGTCTCAGTTGCCCAATATACTAGTGGAGAAGAGTTGCGAGAATTTAGCCTATGGACTGTTGATTGATGCTTTTAATGATTATGAATTTTGATCGAAACACGCACACACTATTATTCTTTGCATTTACCTATTTGTGAGTGTTTTTTATTAATATCCTATATTTGATCCTATGCTATCCTTGAAAAGTCCTCATGATCTATGAATGTTTGAATTGAATTCGGATGATGGTGTTTTGAACTTGAGTTGCGGAGATTGTGAGTTTATGCGGTTATTATTTTGTGATTGGCTAAAACTTTCAAGTGTTAGTAGGTTGGATATGATTTGGATTTGATATTTTTGAAATCATTTATGAGGCCATTGTTCCATAATATTTCTTGACTATTCTTGTTGGTTTTTGATAGAATGAGTTTTTGGAATTTAATAGTTTTGCTCGGGACTAGCAAAAGTCTAAGTTTGGGGGTATTTGATAAGTGTATTTTATACACTTAATTTATATATGATTTTAATTATTAATTGTTTGTTTCGAGCATTTATGTGGGTGTTTTGTTGTTTTTGTGATTGTAGGGAATTTTGGAAAATATGTGGAAAAGAAAAGAATTGAGAAAGAAAAGAAGAATAAAAGAAAGGAAAGAAAAGAATAGAAAGAAGAAAGAAAATAAGGAACGTTCAGAGAAGAAAAGATTGAACAGTTAATGGGCTTTTTGTTATTGGGCCTTAAAAGTTTAGCGCTAAAACAAGCGCTGATGAGGAAGGGAAGAAGAGCTAACGCGCAAGATTTGGAAAGGCGAGAGAATTGAGATTTCGAGATAAAGGGGCGCCCGCGCCTTCACTTGAGCGCCCGCCCGTCGATGTTATTTGGAAATTTTATTATTTCGGGCAATTAATTCTTGGGCTTGATTTTGTGGGCTTTTGTGCACGCTATAAAAGGATTTTTGTGAGACTTGAAAAAAGGGGGAGCCGCCATAACATTAACGCAGATATCAGAGAACAGAGATTGATTGTGATCGTGATTTTCCTGAGAAGATTTCTGAAGGCTTAACTGAAGAACGAAGACGGAGTTTGATAGTCCGGACACGGCGTCGACGACGAATTTGTTTCTTATCTTTTATTTAATTCTGAACATGTTTGAATTTATTATTTATTGTTTTCAGAATTTTAGTATGAACTAATTTTTATAGTCTAGAGGTTGGATGGAACCTGGTGTAGACGCTTTCATGAATTTTTGATTTTATTGAATTGGATTTCTTTTAGATTAATTGTTTTTTCTAGAATTGATTGTCTTTTCAATTATCTGATCAATAATTGATTTGTTATATTTATTTGAAATCATTGCTCGGGAGAGGGGATTTTGAATAGGACATTAGAAATTACACTGTTAATTATTTATACAGCTCGGGAGAGTGTATGATTTTAGCAGAGCTTTTAAAGAGAACATCGTTTTGTGTTAGATCACTGCGATAAATTCTTAATAGGGATATTGAAATTTAATTGTAGTTGATAAACATTATTTATTGCTCGGGAGAGGGAAATAATAAACTTAAGTGTTCTTGGCTATTAATTGATTGGAATTCATGAAGATTAATTAATTAGGATTGATTGTCGTTGAAACCAGGTGAAATCTATACCTCTAGACCATTTTTCTGTGATTGATTTTTAATCTGAAAGTTGTGTGCGTGCTTTTAAGTCATCTGATTATTTATTTTATTGCAAAATTCTCAAAGTTTGATTTTCTAGATAAAGTTTGGACTATTCTAATTACAAGTACTAAATATTTTCATTTTACTCCCTGTGAGATCGATATCTGATTTAATCACTATATTAAAACTTGACACTCGTACGCTTGCGAGAAATTTTCACAACAATAACTATCAACATGTACCCAACCTCATATGTCTGTGCAAGTTCTAGATCCATGAATTATATTACTCTATCATGTTATAAATCTCTTTTCGGTATCAATTATAGCATATAAAATTAATTCGCAGGTGCTCAATCTTCAAAGATGCAATAAGCAAAATAATACAATCAAGAATGCATAAAAATCAAATTCAATCTTCAAAAAGAAACAAAACATAGTTTTGGGGGTAGGATCCCCTAAATCCCAAAAAAAAGAAAAGAGAAAAGAGAAAACTAGTTTTTTTCGGATGTTGTTCTTCCTTGAGTTATTCAAGTTTTTCTCCCTTCTCCGCTCTCGTTTTCTCTTGATCCTTGGCTGCCTCCTCATCTCAATCTGCGTCTGATGTCATGTCCAAGATCCCTCTTAGCATTCTTCTATCTTCTTTTTATATGTCCTTGAAAGCCCGTCAAATAAAGCCCACGAATCAAGACTTTTAAAATATCAAAAATTCTACATTTTTTTCCTTCCGTGTCGCGCCTAGGCACCCAAAAATCTATCCCAGGCCACTAGAGCTTCGTTTCCAGCACGCAAAATTCTTAAAAAAAATCATATTTGTAGTTCTAGCCGTCAGATCGAGTTAAAATTTGGACAACAGCTTCACAACATCTTGTACTATATTTTGAATGGTAAATATCTGATTTGGATCAATCTATAGTCAAAAATAATTTTTGGACCATTAATGCTTTGTGATTTCTTCTTGCGTCAATTCTCGGTGCTTAAACTTTTCATTTTCTCCATTTTTTACTACAACCAATCAAAAATTATGAGGAGTGATCCGAATGAAACAAATATTCAATAACTAAGCATGAATGACCTTAACAACACAAAATCATGCAAAACAAATTCAAAACAATGCAATAAAACACGTAAAAACGACACATATCAACACACTTACATATTGATATGAGACGGAAAACATATTATTTACTAAAAATATAATCAAGATTAATTCTCAAGTATAAATTGACTATTCCAAAAAATAATTACTTTAGTGGATGTGAGAGGAAATATTATATTTCAAAAAAAAGTTCTAAAACTGAATTGCGACAAGAGCTTCGATCTTAATTTACTTTACATTTGTGGATTTCACAAATTTTTAGTCAATTTGTGTCTAGGCTTTCCCGAAACTGAATCTAATACATTTAAAACTGAAAAAAAAACTATTATCAGCTGTGAGTGAGAGACGAGGATATTCCGAAGACATCATTTCGCAAGTGGTATGAGCACTATGAGTTTCTACTGATGCTATTTGGGTTGCTCCTACTGTCTTCATGGATTTTATGAAAAGGATTATCTAAGATTTTTTGGATAAGTTCTTTGTAGTGTTCATCGACGACATCTTGATATATTCTCTCAGTGTTGAAGAGCAAGCCTATCATCTCCGTGTTATTTTGCAGATTTTGAGGGAGTAATAGTTGTACGCTAAGCTCAGCAAGTGTGATTTCTGTGTTGATGAGGTTGTCTTTATTGGTCATGTGATTTCTCGAGATGGTGTGGCAGTTGATCCTAGCAATACAATGGTTATTCTGAATTGGTCACGTCCGACGATAGTCTTTGAGATCCGTAGTTTCCTGGGGTCGGCAAGTTACTATCGCCGATTTGTCGAGAATTTCTCTCAGATAGCCAGGCCTTTGACGCAGTTGATGAAGAAGGATGTTTCCTTCATGTGGTCTTCCGAGTGTGAAGGCAATTTCCGCGAGTTGCGATGTTGTTTTATGACAGCTCCAATTTTGGCATTGCCGTCTGGATATGGTGGTTTTGTAGTCTACACCGATGCTCCTCTCTAGGGTTTGGGATGTGTGTTGACTCAAAATGGGCATTTCATTGCCTATGCATCCAGACAGCTAAAGTTGCACAAGGAGAATTATCTCGTACATAATTTGGAGTTAGCCTCCATTGTCTTTTTATTAAAATTTGGCATTATTATTTGTACGGTGAGAGATTCAAGATCTCCAAGGATCATAAAAGTTTGAAGTCACTACAACAAAAATGCTCATACACAACACTTAAAAGACAACGTTTTTTTCCAAAAAGCGTTTTTGTTTTTAAATTAAAACTCTTTTAACGAAAAACGTTGTCTATATATATTTTATATTCATCAAAGACAACACTTTTTCAAAAAAGAGTTGTCTATGAGCGTTTTTTTTAGGTCAAAGACAACGCTTTTAAAATTGTTGTCTATGAGAGTTTTTTTTCTGTGTACAACAACGCTTTTTAAAAACTGTTGTGGATGAATTTTTTTATTTTATTTTAAATAAATAAAACTTAAAATACATCTAACCAACCCTTCACGTTGAAAAAATAAACCCAATATCCCCAAACCCTTGTCGCCATTTGTCCCTCTCGTTTTTTTCTCTCTTTTGATTCTAACTATTTCTTTTCCATCATTCACGATTTTTGCCTCTTAGTCGCAAAAATCTTGTAGTTGACGAGCTTGAAAAAGGCCTTGACGAGGGACATCTTGTAGTTGACGAGCTTATTCGAAGTCCGGAACCTTGTTCTAGTACTTGGCGAATCCGGCGACGAGGCAGTGGCCATAAGGTCTAGGGCTTTGTGACATCAACACATGCCCATCGGTGCCATTGCTCACCCATGCTTTCTGTCACAGTCTCTCGCAGCCAAGCCGTTCGTGTTCAATTCTTCTGGCCTCTATTTTAGCCCCTAGCTTGTATACCCCTCCTTTTTTCCCTTCATATGTATGTGGGGGAGGATTTATATCTTTTTAATGGATTTTTGTTTACTTGGGCTTCTGTTTTTGTTCCCTTTTTGTAGCAGGACACAGGTGTCGGAGCTGGCAAGAAGAGGTGGCGAGAATGGGGGAAAATTTTGAATTCGGTAATGTCGGCGGAAGGAAAATGAGAGATGAAGAGCACGAGAGTAGAATTGGGATTGATGTTATGGACGGAGCCTCGGGATATGAGCAAGATACTATGGACAAACCTTCAAGGAAGAAAAGATACCACCAACACACTCAGCAAATCCAAGAAATTGAGGGGTGTGTATTATTTATCTCATTAATTATAATGTTTATTTTGTTGGTAATATTTTTTGTTGATTTTTTTTTTTGGATGTCTTTTTTATTTTTAGTCTCTTCAAGGAGTGTCCTCACCCTTATGAAAGGAAAAGAATGGAGCTTAGCAGAAGGCTTTGCCTGGTTTATAAACAAGTCAAATTTTGGTTTCAGAATAGAAGAACTCAAATGAAGGTACGTACTAGGAAAGCCTTTTTGCCTCTTTAATTTTCTTGTGCATAATTGGCGGGTCTTTGTTAGTATCCTAATCCCAGCCGCCCCAAACATGAAGCTGCTATAAATTTGCAGAAGGTTTACTAAAGCTTCCGAAGGAGGAGAAAGCTAGCTGATTGTGCAGTTATTGTACAACAGAGTTGGTGGAAGCTACTGGATTTTTCAAAATTGAAACACAGTTCCATAACTTTCTTTGACATCGATAAGCATGAGACTGCGATTTCACGGTGGTCACGGGGGAGAACAAGAGCTGCTAAGGTAATTTTTTTGCTTTTGAATATCGTTTGATGTCTCTAGCTAGCAATCTAATGATGACTTTTGCAAGTCGAAAAGGGTTTATCCAAGAATTTCAATGCCCAGAAACTTTCTTTGCAACATTGGCTCGAAGCTCTAAATACATTGAAACTCTTTTACTTTCTCGAGTCTAGACTAGGTAGCCAAGTGATCAAGAATTCATAATGATTTATTCCATTTTTTTCTTTTAACAGATTGATTCCCTTCATCGGTATGGGCACAATCTACATTTATATTATGCAAAATGGTTGGATTCTCAAAGAAATAGCCCTTATTTCAATGGTATATATATACGTTCACATGATAATTAATTAGATATAATTTTTTGTTGCTACGTGCTAATAAACAATGCAATTTGTGCAGGCTTGATGTAGGAGAAGGAAAGGATGTTAATCTCGTTTTATTCTTTCATGGGTCTAAACCGAATAAGTCTTCATAGGTACTAAAATTTGAGATTGACACATCACATCTCTACCTTAATAATGGTAGAAGAGCTTCTCAGTCAATTAAAGTAAGCTTCAATAATAGTATTGTATCATTTTTCCAAGTTTAAGTTTCTAGAGTTTTTATTAACACTTTATAATTAGATTGAAGGAACCATTATGGAGGGATCTTTACTTGGAGTTAGGGTTCGAGCTCCTTTTATTTTATTTGAAGTTAATTATCAACTATATATAGGCTCCAATTATGAACAAACACATTTGCTCATTTAATATTAAATAAATTTCTATCTAGTAATGTTGATGAATTTGTCAGACTTGGTAGCTATTGATCGTGATTTGGATTCCAATTCGGCTCTAAAGTATGTTCGGACCTGTTTTTAGCTTGACTAGTCTTTGATACTTTTAAAGACGAATCAAATGATATTTGAGTTTGCTTCAGAGTGAGATTCGAACCTCGGGACCCTTTGAGGATATCTTTGTATTTTCAGTTGATTTTATTTTATCAATCAAAATGACCATTAATATTTTTTATCAGGAGCTGTCTTGGTGCTTTCACTATTCCATGTTCCATTTGATAGTTTACAGTGATGATCTTATTTATTCTTCTTTCGATCTGTTAAGTTTGTGGTGGTTCATTTTGAGCAGAAAGAGGTAGAATTTGTGTTCAATGACATCCTAGAGCCACCCGGTGTGTATTAAGATTTCATCTTTTTGTCTCGAACTGTCATGCAAGTGGAAAATACATCTATCTCGCAATTGGGTTTTGATTAGTTTTGTGGCTTGTTTAGCCGCTGTTGTTTCTTCTAAGATCAGCTTCATTTGGTATGATCCTCTATTTTTGTTTTATTATTATTATTATTATTATTATTATTATTATTATTATTATTGTTGTTGTTGTTGTTGTTGTTGTTGTTGTTGTTGTCATTTTGAGCTTCTTAAATGATAATTTGATTGCAAATTTATTGTGAGATTATTATAACTTGTTTCTCTGAGCTGTTTATTTACCCTTTGTTATGGAAATGAATTCTACAGTGAGAATGCATGTCTTGTTGTTTTTTTCTTGAATTCTTTCCATTGTGTTTACCAAGTATTTATGTGCAATTTAGGCTTGTTTGGTTTTTCATTCGTAATTTATGACTTATGATGAGGAGTTTGTGTTGTATTGAACAAGTAGATGGTGGTCTGCTTAATCTGGTGTGGTGACTTCAGAGGTATATATGCTTTAGATTCCACCACTGCAATGTGACTCTCAAGGTTTGCGTTTTAGATTCCTGAATTTGTTCTCTTTGATATGCAAATCTTGGATCCTTAGATGAGTTTGGGCTTCTAGATCTATGTGAATAGGTTGTTCTTGATCAGGGATGAAACTTAAAGTGAAATGTTTTGGTTAGGAAGAAATTACAAGTTTAGACAATGGCTGATCTTATTGTAATCTTTGAGCATGATGTTTAGCTAATAAAATTTGTTTGGATCAATGAACTTAGTTTTTGCTGATCTGAAAGTATTGATGCTAAAGTTGCTTCAATGGATGTGCTGCAAATCAAGTCAATTCAGAGCACCTATTTTTCGAATTAATGGAGTAAAGATTCGGGTGTATTGCTGACAATCTTGTGGTGAAATGTAAAATTGCAGCTGGAGAACTACAATTCTTTCGAGGATGTTATCTATTGTAGGCTACACCTTGATCAGCTCTTCAAGAGAACTGGCAACTAGACAAAAGCTTTGAAGGTAAATCACAAACTTATACATATATTCAGTTTCAATTTTTTAATTTGCATAGGAAGAACACTTTATATTCTTATGCTTGTGTTAATCAGGAACGCCTAAGATTGCGAAACCGAAGAAGCCTTGTGACGTTGAGGTAATTTAGAAGGCTTATAATTGTTGTGATTGGGATAATTTTCAAGTTTAGATAGGTGTACACTATAGACATAAACAATTGGAACCTGTTGTCTCGTATGAAATCTTGGATTTGTTTCATTACAATAATAAACAAGAGGCAAAATTTCATTTTTTATTTCTATGTTTGTGTGTTGTATTCAATGTATTACAGATACCTTGCGTCGATATTGTCACATTGACACCTTCCTTTCATTTCTGTAAGAACTGTATTGTACCAAGAGAAACATTGATGACAAAAGTATGATGTCTTTATATACAAGAGGCAGTAACAAAGGCAAAAATATTGCACTATGAGCTCATGCATTCTAACAACGGTATGAAGGTTACTTTAATGCTTGTAGCCATTTCTGCCTCTTAGTTTTCTTTTTCCTTTCTCTTTTGTTGTCTTCTTTCTCATATATAATAGAAGATTCTACATGTTCACCACTGTGCTCAAAGCTTGTAGGATTCGTACATGATCATGTAAACTAGATCACAGTTTTTAGATTCTCTTCTGATACCATGTGAATAAGGATCAGATGGGGCAACAGCCCCTGTTGGCCCCCCTTTGTTCTGCCATTGTGATGTGGACTTTAAATGAATCTATCTGTTTTCATATCTCTAAGTCTGAGATGTCATGACTGGTGCAAAACATTATACTTTTCAAGGTCATGGTGCTCCCTTCAAATGTGCTTTTGTGAAAATATTTTTTCCCCAAGAGGTGTACCTATTGCATTTTTCACATATACATCAAATTAAAGTGTTTGGTTATTGCATCATATTTGTTTGTTCTTAAATATTTATGTTTATTTTTCATTTTGATCTATTAATATTTGTTTTATGTTTTTTTGTTCTTATTTTTAATAATTTACAGTATAAAGATACAAATTAAAGAAAAAGAGACTGTTGCGGCTTTTATGAAAGTTCGGGACGCTAACATGTGCTGAAGGAAATGATCAAAGTTTTTCGAGATTATTGAATAGTTTTTTCCTAGAGTTCATTGATTTAGAGTTCATTTATTTTTTATATTTGAATAATATATAATATTGGAAGATTGTATATTAAATTTTATGTTAGAAATTTTTGAATTTCGAGTGATTTATAATATTGAAAATTTGTGATTTAATTTTTTTTGTTTTTTATTTTGAAAAAGACAACGCTTTTTTATGTGTTGTCTTTACCAGAAACGACAACACTTTTTATGTGTTGTCCTTATCAGAAACGACAATGCTTTTTATGCGTTATCTTTACCAGAAACGACAATGCTTTTTACGCGTTGCCTTTTCCAGAAATGACAACACTTTTTATGTGTTATCTTTTCCCAAAATGACAACACTTTTTCTGCGTTGTCTTTGAGCGTGGTTTTTCACATCACTGGCTATGACAACGATTTTTTGGTGACATTAACAACGCGGAAAAAGCGTTTTATTTCTCTTTTTTTCTTGTAGTGAATATTTGTTCACTTAGGCTAAGTTGAACATGAGGCAGCCTCGCTGGATGGACCAGTTGAAAGACTATGATTGTGAAATCAAGTACCATCCAGGATCTTTGAATCCGGTTTCTTATGCGCATAGTCGCAAGGTGCATTTGAGCTCCCTTCGTACTGGTGCAGTTTTGCGAGTGGTAGAGGAGTGTTGTTCCTTGGGTTTCACTTTTTGTCACAAGAAGGATCAAGGAGTTCACGTTTCTTCAATTCTTTTTCGAGCCAGTTTTATATACTCGGGGTAGAGAGGCCCAGAGTGCTGATCCAAAGATACATAAGTTAGCCCGATTGGCTCAAGGTGAGAATACTTTTGGTTTCCATCTCCAGGATGATGGTTTATTGTGTCTTTCTGGGAGAGTGGTAGTACCTGATGATGCCACACTGAGAGAGGAGATCTTTGTCGTAAACTCATAACAGTAGATTATCTGTTCATCCAGGTAGCATGAAAATGTATAAGGATATACGAACGAGATTCTGGTGGAAAGGGATTAAGCTCAACGAGTAGAAGTTTGTGTCGCAATGCCTTTTTTCAGCAGGTCAAGGCATAGTTCTGACAACTCGGTGGTTTTCTCTAGAGTTTAGAGATTTTTGAGTGAAAGTGAGAGCATGTGACGACAGAATTTGTCACCAACTTGCCATTGTATTCCATGAATTGTGATGTGATCTGGGTTGTTGTTGATTGACTGTCAAAGTTCACGCATTTTCTTCTGTATAATCGGGATTCACTTTCGATCTTATGGAACGTCTGTATGTGCAAGAGATTGTTCTTTTGCATGGGATTCCATTGAGCATGGTTAGCGACAGAGATCCACGGTTTACCTTTAGGTTTTGGGGTAGCTCCCAACGTGCTCTTGGTATTAATTTGAGTCTAAGTACAGCTTATCATCCGGAGACATATGGACAGACTGAGATGAAAATTCGTATTCTCGAGGATATGCTCAGACCTACTGTAATGGATTTTTTTTCCAGCTTGGCATGACCATTTGGCATTGTTGGAGTTTGCATATAATAACAGCTACCATCGCAGTATTGTCATGACAACATTCGAGGCTTTGTATGGATGTCGTTGTCGTATGCCTTTATTTTGGGACGAGGTTGGCGAGCGCTTAGGATAAGGGTCCGGAGCTAGTCCAGTAGATGACCGATGCAGTAGAGTTGATCTGGTGGAGAATTAATGTTGCTCAGGATTGATAGGCTAGCTACGTTAATACTCATCATAGACCCTTGCAATTCCAGCCAGGAGAACATGTCTCTTTGAGGGTTTCACCTTTCAAGAAAGTGATGAGGTTTAGGTTTAAGGGCAAGTTGTCGCCGAGATTCATAGGGCCATTAGAGATTCTTGAGAAAGTTGGAGATGTGGCCTATCGTTTAGCCTCGCCACCTTATCCTGATGGAATTCATGATGTGTTCCATGTGTCCTTGCCGAGACAGTACCTTGCGGATAAGTCGCATAATCTGCATCCGACCAAGGTGCAGTTGGAGCTATACTTGTCGTATGTAGAGAGACCTCTAAGGATCCTTGACAGGAAGGAGAAAGTGCTTCGTAACAAGCGCTTATGGTTTAGTGGAAGCGTAGATGTGACGCCTAGAATTTCTATAATTTGAGTTTTGTGCCTAAACCTGTTTTAATATTCGTATTTTTTAAATTTTTGGTATTTAATTGCTTAAATCAATTTTAAATTTTATATTATTTAATTATTTTAAATTTTCGGTGTCAGTCTCTTTTAAATTTAATTTTCCCGCGCTCTTGATCTATTTCTTTTAAATCTCTGCGAGGATTAGTATTTTAATTTCCGGCTATCGAATTCGAGCTTTTATTTTGATTTGGGAAATCCTAGTGTGTATTTTGGGGCGAAGTAATTTAGGGATGTAAAGTTATCACCTTCGTTTAGCACTTTAAATTTAAATTGAAATTTTTTCACCTAGGTTTGGATTTAACCATAGCTTTTAAATTACACACACACACAAACATTTTAACTCACGCACACCACCTCGCTCACACACAGAGACACCGAGCAAAGCCGATTCCTTGTTCTTCAAGGTGAGCTCGACATCTTCAATTCTTCACAAGAACCTTCGAGCTTTGATTTCTTCCCCAGAAAATCGTTCCATGCCCAGCTAGGAGTGAAGCTTGAGCTCGATTTCCTTTGTATCTTCCCATTCCATTCCAGCTTTTTCCTCTCGGCCGCAGCTTCCTCTCTATTTTGGGTTCATCGATTTTCTTGCTTATTCTAGCTAGGCAAGATTGCGGTTCATTCCTCGCATTTTATATACGATTATTGTGTGTTGCAATTGATGTTATATGTTGCATTTCTCTATTTTAGATTTTTTTTAAAAAAAAAGAAATGAAACGATGAATGCGTGCCCTGTGTGTTTTTGCTCATAACCGAAGGTTCCTGCCTGGGGAATTTTTGATTTTTAGTTGGATACTACGTGTAGATTAATGGATTTTAAAAGCCTTGGATTGAATAGTAAGTGTGCTTAGCCTTTGTTTCGAAAATGGCAGTTCTATATTTTCTGATTTCGATATCTTTTGTGCATTCGTTGATGGTGCTTGATGGTGTGATGATGTAGGGGTAACCACGGGTGATATGCAGTTCACGTGGTAGCAATAGAATGAGTCGGATTTGATTTGAGATTTGTAGAGGGGCTGTTCGATTTTTTTTTGTGACATAGGGGATGTTCTTAGGTTGCTTGGGAGTGTGCTTTAGCGAGGGGTGTTGGCAACTGTTAAGGGGTTGTTGGATGAGTTTAGATGTTGGCTTTGATGTTAGGATAGTGGTTTTAGGATCGAGGGACAAATTGATAAGCTTTGAATCGGATTTGAAGAGGTAATGTGGAGCAGATTTTGGTGACATTATGGACTGCCCAGAAATGTGGGTTCGTAACAGGGTTAGAGGCTGAACTCGAAGAAGGGATCGGGTTGGTTGACGCTTTAGGGAGTTAGGAAAATGACGCTTCAAGCCGAATTCAATTTGGATGAGTTTTCCCTATGTTTTAAGCCTTGAGACTAAAGAGGGGCAGAATTTTAGGCAAACGGATTTCTGTTTGGGTTTGAGCTTTTAAGTCAAGAATAAAAACAGACTCAGGTTAAGGGTATTGGAATGGAATTAACTTAAGAGGTTAGAAAAGTGTTGTTTCAAGAAAAATCTCTTTTGGGCAAGTATCAAGCGAGTTATAAGATTGTAGGACGTACCGCTCCTTTCACCTAAGTGCTTTAACCATGGTTTAGACTCCCGCCCTTGGTACTTTCCTAAATCACCATTTCCAGTCATTCACCATCGAGTCCTTTGCATGTTCATTGAGTCAGTATCTTCGTAAACTTTACATCAACATGTGCATGCTAAGTCTCAAATTCAATAAAGGAAAGAAATATTTTTGAACGAAGTGAGATGGTTGTGACTACATATTCATGTTTTCGTTTGGGGATGAAAGACATTTTGGCCTCCCTTACCAAATCATTATGGGTTTCCTTACCTTAGCATGTGTTTGTGTGGGGCCGGAGCTATTTTGGTCTCCCTTACCAATATAGGGCAAGATCGGGTTGGGTTTCATCTCGACCTCCTTGCGGCATTGTGCCCTATAGCCATGATCATGATCGCAATCACAGAGTCACAATTCATGGATCGGAATTCACTCAAAATTCTTATGACCATGTTCCAGTACATTTTTATGCTATTCATTGAGTTATTTGACTTAGTCTTGCACATGTCATATTCATGCATTTATTCTTTATACTTGTTCATTACTTTTAAGTTCAAGGGCACAAAAAGTTATTTTGTTACGTACTATTTTAAATTATGTGTGTGCTTGTACCTATGTAGTACTCGTTACCCCCCCCCCCCAATAGTCTTGCTGGGTCTTTTAGACTCACCCCACTTCTTCCTACTTTTAGGTGAGGACGAGTATCAGTGGACTAAGGGGAAGGATCCCCTGGGTGAGGTTCCCGGAGGCGCAGGCCTGTGACCGTGGCTCCATTTATTTTTCCGCTGTGTCTTTTCAATTTGAATGTCTGTAATAAATTACATTTCTACTTTCTTGTTTTATTTGGTAGCAGGATGTGTTTCCCTGCGTAAGAACATTTGTTATGTATCGCTTTTATTTATGGTTGTTTGGTGGGGGTGCTCAACTGTCATGTTACTTTGCTTTTGGGACTTGTGGGAATGTTTGGGAGATTTTACTTAAAATATTTTGAATTGGTGTCTGTGTTTGGTGGTTAGTTCTATAAACAAACGGGTCATGCCGAAATTTTTAGTAAATTTTTGAAAACCCGCGTATTATTCTTTTTTATTTATTTTAGTATTAGTAGCTAGTCGTTTCGGTTGGTATCAGAGCACAGTCTTGGTTTGGTCTGTGTCTACTACCGGTTGCCGAAACTCAAAGGGATCTCGCCTCGAAGTCTGTAAGATTTAAGTGCATTTATTACTATTTGTTTAAGTTCATTTCCGCTTATCCTTTTAATTTTTGAGCTTGTAAAATTTTAAGGAAAATTTTTCCTAAGCCATGAAATTTTAATGTGGGAATTTGAACTTGCATACAGATGGCCACTCATCGTGGATATGCTCTACAACCACCGCATCCTCCACCATCGTCACCTCCACCAGCTGCGGATGTTGGGATGCAGGTGCTAGAGGGCTTAGCCCGTATCCTAGAGCGACATGTGGACGCTCCGAGGGCTGGACTTGGGACTGTTTATGAGCAGTTCAGGAAGATGAATCCGAAGGACTTTGCTGGCACCACTGATCCACTAGTAGCGGAGGGATGGATCCGTTCGCTTAAGGTGATCTTCCGCTATATGCAATTTGGAGATCCGGATCGAGTCCGTTGTGCTGTCTTTCACCTTCAAGAAGATGCTGCCCTCTGGTGGAAGGGAGTTGAGAAGACAGTGGACACGGCTACCTTGCCTTGGACTGAGTTTAGGAGACTTTTCTTTGAAAAGTATTTTACTACGGATGTGAGGGCCCGTTTGGAGACTGAATTTTTGAGCCTGCGTCAGGGAGACCTATCAGTGGCTAAGTTTGTGGTGAAATTTGAGCGAGGTTGCCACTTAGTGCCTTTGATTGGGGACGATGAGGCGGAGAAGCTCCAACACTGTATAGTTGGGCTACGACCCACTATCCATGGAGATGTGCTCATGGCGGAGCCAGTTGACTATGCTTCGACGCTCAGACGATCTTTGAGGTCTGAGAAGACTTTGAAGGATATCAACGCTGAGGCGCAGAGTAAGAGGCCGCTACCATATCATGGTTCACAACAGCATCATGGGAAGAGGCCATTCATTGGGCAGCAGCGTTAGCAGGGACCCTCTAGACCTCAGGGGCATCCAACCCATAGGCCCCAGGGACATCATGTTCAGCGACCCCAGGGCTAGCAGGCACCGAGACCTGCTCCTCCCAAGGCTGGGGAGAAGCCTGTATGCCTAAAATGCCATCGTTCTCATCATGGACAGTGTCTGGCAGGTGCCGTAGTTTGTTATCGATGCAAAAAAGCCAGGACAAGTGGTTTCAGATTGTCCATTGCGCGCCATGTCGACTCAAGGGAGGGTGTTTGTGATGCAGGCGGAGGAGGCCGATCCTGATACTACGCTCGTCACAGGTAATATTTAGAGAATTTAATTAAGGGTGATTTAATTGATTCATAGATACAATTTTTGATTTTGAGCTTTTCTTTTTGGAATGAGAACTTGTTTTAGGATTGCATGCTTCGTGTTAATTGGTCGTGTTGAAATATATAATTTTGATTATAGAATTCGTTGGCTTAGAATGAACCTAAGTAGGACTTGCCTTATTTGCTTTCAATCTTTCCGTGGTTGTAATCACCTTTAATGCAGGTAGAATTTTAGTAGCCGGTGTGGCCACTAGAGCCTTGTTAGACTCAGGGGCTACCCATTCTTTCATATCGGAGGCTTTTACCCGCAAGCGGAGTACTGAGTGCGGGATCTGATTTGTGGATTCACCGTGACCATCCCATCAGGGGAAGAACTGTCCACAAGGAGAATGGTGAGGAATCCTGAACTTCTATTGCAAGGGAAATCAGTAGTTGCAAACTTGATAGTATTGCCCATGCCTGAGTTTGACTTGATTCTCAGGATGGATTGGATGATGAAGAACGCAGTGGTGATCGAATTTCAGCAGAGGTCAGTGTTGGTCAGACCAGAGGGAGAGGAACCGTTTCAGTTTGAGGCTACTAGGGGTTCGAGGAAGACACAGATCATATCTTTTATGCAAGCTAAGCAGATGGTGCATGAAGGATGTGAGGCGTTCTTAGCCAGCTTATCATTGACAGAGTTTCCAGTGCATCCAAACCTTTCAAATGTGGACATTGTTAGGGATTTTGAGGATGTTTTTCCAGATGATGTTGTGGGCATTCCGCCTGTTAGAGAAGTGGAGTTCTCCATCGACTTGGTACCCGACACTGTGCCAATTTCTATGGCACCATACAGATTGGCTCTTACGGAAATGAAGGAGTTAAAAAAGCAGATTCAAGAGTTGCTTGATAAGGTTTTCATACGCCCTAGTTTCTCTCCATGGGGTGCACCAGTCCTTTTTGTGAAGAAGAATAAGGACCGAAGCTTAAGGCTGTGCATAGACTATTGGGAGTTGAATGGGGTGACAGTGAAGAACATGTATCCACTGCCCAGGATTGAGGACCTCTTTGATCAGTTACAAGGAGCCTCTGTGTTTTCGAAGATTGACCTTCGATCCGGTTATCATCAGCTGAGGGTGAAAGAATCGGATATGTTCAAGACAACTTTTAGGACTCGTTATGTTCACTACGAGTTCCTTGTGATGCCGTTCGGGTTGAAGAACGCGCCAACGGTCTTCATGGATCTTATGAACCGCATGTTCCAGCCGTTCTTGGACCAATTTGTCATCGTCTTCATTGATGATATCCTCATTTATTCCAGGGATAGAGAGGAGCATTCGCATCATTTGAGGACTGTACTAGAGGTACTCCGAGAACGGAAACTGTTTGCTAAGTTTGAAAAATGAGAGTTTTGGTTGGAGAGAGTAGCATTCTTGGGACATGTCATTTCTGAGAGAGATGTTGAGGTGGACCCCTCCAAAGTTCAGGCAATAAAGGAGTGGTCAGTACCTAGAAACGCCTCGTAGATTCGCAGTTTTCTCGGATTGGCTGGTTATTACAGGAAATTTATCAAGGGCTTTTCATTCATTAAAGTGCCCTTGACAGCATTGACCAAGAAGAATGCTAGGTTTGTTTGGAGTTCCGAGTGTCAAAGGAGCTTTGATGTATTGAAGAAAGCTCTTACGACAGCACCAGTATTGGATATGCCATCAGAAAAAGGTGATTTCGTGGTTTACACTGATGCTTCCAAGTTGGGATTGGGAGCAGTTCTTATGCAGCGTGATAAGGTTATTGCTTATGCTTCTAGGCAGTTGAAGGAGCATGAGAAGAATTATCCTACACATGATCTGGAGTTAGCGGCAGTAGTGTTCGCTCTCAAGATTTGGAGACACTATCTTTATGGAGAAAAGTGCAAGATATTCACGGACCATAAGAGTCTCAAGTACTTATTCACCCAGAAGGAGTTGAATATAAGGCAACAGAGATGGCTAGAGTTGGTGAAAGACTACGATTGTAAGATCAGTTACCACCCGGGTAAGGCTAATGTGGTCGCAGATGAGTTGAGCCGGAAGACAGCAGTTATTGCTTCCATGTCAGTGGCTAGACCGTTGCAGGATGAGATCTAGAGGTTTGGATTGGAGTTCTATGCTGAGGGTAGGGCTCCCAGATTGACAGCCTTGTCAGTGCAGACCACATTGTTTGACCGTATCAGAGTTGCTCAAGCAGATGATGAGCAGCTGAGAAAGTGGAGACAGAGAGCTGAGGAAAAAGACAGTGGTTTGTATTCTATAGTAGATGAGATTGTGAAGTTCAGAGATCGATTTTGGGTTCCCGCAGGCGACTCTCTGTGAGCTACTATCATGGCAGAGGCGCACACATCACCGTACTCTAATCACCCAGGTAGTACGAAGATTTATCGAGACCTTAAGCGGTTGTATTGGTGGTCGGGCATGAAGCGTGACATCGACCGATTTTTGTCAGAATGCCTGACATGCCAGCAGGTCAAGGCGGAGCATCAGAGACCTGCAGGATTGCATAAGCCACTCCCTATTCCAGAGTGGAAATGGGAGATCATTACTATGGATTTCGTTGTTGGTTTTCCAAGGACATTGAGGAGTTTGAATGTTGTTTGGGTTATAGTAGACCAACTCACAAAGTCGGCGCACTTTTTGCCAGTAAGGACGACCTTCACGATGATGCAGTATGCGGAGTTGTATATCCGAGAGATAGTCAAACTACATGGTATCCCTGTTTACATAGTGTCTGATAGAGATCCGCGGTTTACTTCTACGTTTTGGAAGAGCATTCACTCAGCCTTGGGGACGAAACTCTTGTATAGCACTGCCTTTCACCCGCAGACGGATGGACAGTCTGAAAGGGTGATTCAGATTCTAGAGGATCTTTTTAGAGCTTGTGCCATTGACTTTCAAGATAGTTGAGAGTCAAGACTACCATTGGTGGAATTTGTTTATAACAACAGCTTTCAAGCCAGAATTGGTATGACGCCTTACGAGGTACTCTATTGGAGACCGTGTAGATCTCCGGTATTGTGGACCGAGATTGGGGAGAAATCAGAGTTGGGACCAGAGATTATTCAGTAGACTGCCGAAGTTGTAGCCAAGATCCGTGACAGGATGAGGACTGCACAGAGTCGGCAGAAGAGTTATGTTGATCATAGGAGGAGAGACTTGGAGTTCTCGGTGGGAGATCATGTGTTCATCGGAGTAGCACCGCTGAAGGGAGTTATGTGGTTTGTAAAGAAGGAAAACTGGCACCGAGGTTCATAGGACCCTTCAAGATATTGGATAGGGTAGGGGCATTGGCTTATTGTGTGGCCTCGCCGCCTAACCTTGATGGGGTCCATAATGTCTTTCATGTGTCGATAATGATGAAGTACATCTCGAACTCGTCCCATGTGCTCAGTTTGGAACCACTTCAGCTATATCCTCAAATGACCTATGAGGAGAGGCCCATCCTGATTTTTGATAGATAGGAGAGAAGACTCCGTAACAAGTAGATTCCAATGATCCTGGTGAGATGGCAGAACCACACGGATGAAGAGGCCACTTGGGAAGCAGAAGCAGATATCAGAGCTCGCTATCCGAAACTATTTGGTGAGTCTCGAATTTCGAGGACGAAATTCTGTATTAGGGAGGGAGGAACTGTGATGCCTAGAATTTCCATAATTTGAGTTTTGTGCCTAAACCTGTTTTAATATTCGTATTTTTTTTTTAATTTTTAGTATCTAATTGCTTAAATCAGTTTTAAATTTTATATTATTTAATTATTTTAAATTTTTGGTGTCAGACGCTTTTAAATTTAATTTTCCCCCGCTCTTGAGCTATTTCTTTTAAATCTCTACGAGGATTAGTATTTTAATTTCCAGCTATCGAATTTGACCTTTTATTTTGATTTGGGAAATCCTAGTGTGTATTTTTGTGCGAACTAATTTAGGGATGTAAAGTTATCACCTTAATTTAGCACTTTAAATTTTAATTGACATTTTTTCACCTAGGTTTGGATTTAACCCTAACTTTTAAATTACACACACCCACAAACATTTTAACTCACGCACACCACCTCGCTCACACACACACACACACAACGATCAAAGCCGATTCCCTCTTCTTCAAGGTGAGCTCGGCATCTTCGATTCTTCACAGGAACCTTCGAGCTTCGATTTCTTCCCCAAAAAGCCGTTCCATTCCCAGCTAGGAGTGAAGATTGAGCTCAATTTCCTTTGTATCTTCCCATTCCAATCCAGCTTTTTCCTCTCGGCCGCAGCTTCCTCTTTATTTTGGGTTCATCGGTTTTCTTGCTTATTCTAGCTAGGCAAGATTGTGGTTCATTCCTCGCATTTTATATACGATTATTGTGTGTTGCAATTGATGTTATATGTTTCATTTCCCCATTTTCAATTTTTTTAAAAAAATAAATGAAACGATGAATGCATGCCCTGTGTGCTTCTACTCATAACCGAAGGTTCCTGCCTGGGGAATTTTTGATTTTTAGTTGGATATTACTTGTAGATTAATGGATTTTAAAATCCTTGGATTGAATAGTAATTAGTAAGTGTGCTTAGCCTCTGTTTCAAAAATGGCAGTTCCATGTTTTCTTATTTCGATCTCTTTTGTGTATTTGTTGATGGTGTTTAATGGTGTGATGATGTAGGGGCTACCATGGGTGATATGCAGTTCACGTGGTAGCAATAGAATGAGTCGGATGTGATTTGAGATTTGTAGAGGGGCTGTTCGATTTTTTTTTGTGACATAGGGGTTGTTCTTAGGTTTCTTGGGAGTGTGCTTTAGCGAGGGGTGTTGGAGACTATTAAGGGGTTGTTGGATGAGTTTAGATGTTGGCTTTGATGTTAGGATAGTGTTTTTAGGATCGAGGGACAAATTGATAGGCTTTGAATCAGATTTGAAGAGGTAATGTGGAGCATATTTTGGTGAAATTATGGACTGCCTGAAAGAGTGGGTGCCCGGTGAGCCAACTTGTTGCTAAGGGCTTTTATGACTCTATGTATAAACAATCTTTTGTTAAATATAATTTACACTTTTATAATGGCATTTACTTTATCTTTTATCATATTATTATGTTGTGACATACTATAAGATGTTTAGATGAAGACCTTGAATATACTATAGTGTATGTAAGATGTGGTAGCACATGGGGATGGCTGTCATGAAACACATCTTATAGTCACTGTATATTCTAAACAGTTTCTAGTCGATTGAGCCGTCCGTTAATAAGGATAAGGATCGCTCGAGATTGAGACTAGTATTTGCGATGCCGAGTACCATGTTTCATTGGTATGAAACATAGAGATGTTCAAAGCATGCAAATGAATATTCATATGATGAATGATCGAACTACCCTATCCGAACATTCCAAGTGGTTATCACTTATCGAGTGGATAAAGTCCGCGGTTTTGGTTGTACACCATTAGTCCTTATTACTTGAAACATCATTGAGACTCTATATGCTAGTGCTGTGCTTTAACTCGTTTACCGACTCTATTAGGGTCATCAGGTGTCGGGATTGGGTACAGTTACGACACATATAGGAGTCGATGCTTTGTTGTTAAGGATTCACAACATACTTGCGAGTGTGGATATCCTATGCAATCTGAGGAGATATTAGTGTGACGAATCTCTGGCTAGAGTACATGATGTGTTTTAAGAAATGGTTTCTTAGTAGCACATGCGATGTCACTATTTGATCTTCAAGATGCATTGCATAGTTATCGAATCTCGAACGGCTCTCGATTTACCAATGGTTGTTGATTCGATCGGGATATATGGATTAAGGGACCGTACTGTACGCTAACCAAAATCTATTGGTTCTTGCAGGCACTATCAGTGATACCTAGGGAATCATGGGGCGATGTTGCTAGGCGCTCTTACCATGATTCGATGGGCAAGTCGGAAATTGTTGTTCCGAGTCACAAGGAGTTGTGAGCCCACGGCTAGCTGTATCCCTGAACCATTGAGGGTCACACTAGTAATGGATTTTTAATCCCCGTTGAGATAATTAAATTTAAAGAGTTAAATTTAGTGAATAAAGAAGTGGGACTTCTTATTTAATAATAGAGGGAGTAAGATTTCCTAAAATGACATAGTGATGGACATTTTTGGAAACCACTGAATTCGGATTCAGAAAATTTATCTTGACTTTAAAAGATGCAGAAATGGTTTCTGTGCACATTGGTGAAATTGGTTTATCAATCTGAGTCACGATGAATTTTATATTAATTTCTGAACATGCGGGCTTTGCTTGTCAGGCTTGAACTTATGACTAATGGGCCCTAAGCTGTTAGCAGCCCACATTATAAATAAGTTATTGCAGTACAGAAAATCCAGTCTGTGAATTTTTGAATTTGCAGACTGATTTAACAGATCATATCTGTTCTATCTCATCGTAGAAACTTCTGATAGACTTTCTAGTGCAGTCTATCAGAGGGATTAAACTTCTGTTCGTGGACCTGATTGAAAAATTGTTCGTTCATCAGTTCCTGGGATATACAACAAGAGCAGTTTAATCGTTGGTGTCCATAATCTCGCTTCGAGATTTTAAGGTAAAATTTATATTGTTTAAATTTTATATTATTAATTTTAATCGTAGGAATTTGATACCCATATGGAATCGTTCCATATAAATTTTTTAAAACTTCCGCTGCACCGGGTATTACTTTCTTTTTTGATCCGGAGAACGACCGTGTTCCAACAGTGGTATCAGAGCCAGGTTGTTCTCGGATTTTACGATTAAAATATTGTTCAATTGTACAAGCCTCGATTTTTCAGAAAAATAAAACGAAAAAAAAAATTTTAATTTTCCGGGGGGACTGCCCGCTGCCCTGCGCGCAGAGTGTTTGCACGCAGGTGGGCCGCGCCGAGCGGCCCAGCGAAGGGCTGGGCCCCCGGCCCGATTGTCGGGGACTGCCCGGGATCGTCCCGGGCAGCCCAGAAAAATTAAAATTTTAATTTTTTGAAATTTTGAATTTCAGCCCGTTAATTGTTATCGAGCCTAGTTTTTGGCCCGATTGAAAATTGTTTCAGTTGGTACACTAGGCAATTAGTCAAAATTGTTTGAGCCCAAAATTTTTAAGAAAAATTAATTTTTGTATAAATTTTGAATTTTGGAAATTTATAAATTTAATCCAATAAATTAAATCTTTAATTATTAATTTTGGTACAATTGATAATAAAATATGATTTTATGTATAAAATTGGATTTTATATGTAAAATATGATTTTTTGTATAAACTAGATAAAATATGATTTTATATATAAAATAAGATTTTATGTATGAAATATGATTTTATCTATTTATATTTATTGTCATTGCATGATATCCAATAAATTAATTTTTGAATTAAAAGTTATTGGATAAGGATGATCGATTGTCATGACCAATATTATAGGTGTATGTTAGGTTGTTTACATTTGGCTTTATTATTGATTGTTGGGTTTTATTAATGGGCCAGGTTTATGGCCCAAATTGGATTTTATCATTTGTAATAAAAGTGGGCCTGGTTTATGGCACGTTCCCACCCCTATAATGTATCCCTTTATTTGTCATAGTAATTTATTGTAAATTCACTAGAAATAGTGGGAGATATTGAAGATGGAGGTGGGACCAGCAAGCAATGATAAAGACTGAATAAATGTAAATTGGAAGCACAATGTAATAGGATTGCATTGCATATTTGCATATCACCTAGGATTGGACTTAGACTCGTGATTGGCAACCACGGGTCGATTAGTAATGGAATCGATCATCCTAAAATATAATATATGATATTATCGTTGTATGCATGTTTAGACTAAATTGTATGAATCCCGCAAGCATACAAATTTTAAATGATGAGACAATTTTCAAAATTAAAAATCCCTCATTTTAAATATAATTTAAAATTGATATCAAGATAAATAAAGGAAATTTAAATATTGTTTAAATGTTCTTACCTTCCATCAACGATCAATGTATGAGATGCTACCCGCGGATACTGTCCGGCTCATATTATTGGGGGGGCCCGTTCGTCAGAAATCTGTACATTGGATCGACACATGTTGTAAGTTGGATGGAACTCCCATCGGATTGGCTCATATTACTGGGGATCCACATGGCGACCGTTCATCACAACTTAATATTGATGGTTCATCTTGACGTGTCATAATAAACGGCGTCATATTATTGGGCCCTTATTGGATATGAGGTAAAAACATGGAGGTTGCTTTGGAAGCAATTGGTCTCTACCATTTGAAAATTATGGTTGGCTGATATTATTCGAGACTATAGTTTGTCAATTGGACTCCATGTTCCCACTAAAGAAGATGTTTCTCGTTTTCACTAGAGGGTAGTGAAATCGTTAAAATAGTGGGAGTGACATTCATAAAATAAATTTCGCTTTATTTTATGTCTTAGTAAATTAATTAAAAAATCACTGATTATTGTCTGTTTCTTTTCAGTATTTCATTAAGATGAATTCGCGCAATCCACTATTCTCTATTCTCGAACAAAACAAACTGACTGGCGCAAACTATACGGAATGGTTCCGTAAGTTGAAGATTGTCTTGACCTTGGAGAAGATGTTCTACGTGTTAGAAAAATCTCCTCCGAAGAAAGCACCAGCTGATATAAGTCCGGAAGAGTTGGCCAAACTTGATAAATGGTGGGACCATGATATCAAGGCCAAATGCTATATGCAAGCTTCGATGTCTGATGAACTCCGGAGGTGATTTGAGGATACCGTGAATGCTGCTGACATTCACGCACAACTCAAGGAACTTTTTGGGGCTCAATCGAGAGCTGAAAAGTTCTCTACTATAAAAGAGTTAATGACGTGTCGCATGCGTGAAGGAACTTCGGTCCGTGATCATGGGGTACGCGTGATTTGGCTCATTCAGAAGTTGGTAACGCTTGAATTGGTATTGGAGCATGAACTCAATGTGGACTTATTACTTCTCTCTCTTCCTTCATCGTTTGAATGTTTTGTGGTGAATTTCAATATGAACAAGATAGAGGCATCCCTTGAAGAGATGGTCAATATGCTTGTAACTTATTAAGCCACATTAAAGAAGGATAAACCGGTACTCTTGGTTGGCTCCTCTTCTCACTCTAAGAAGGGGCCAAATGGAAAGGGTAAGAAACGTTCTGCCCCACCAAAGAAAATAGTACCGAAGAAGAAGGGCAAGACAAAGGCTTCTAACGGGAACAAAGATGATGATACTTGCCATCACTACAAGAAACCCGGTCATTGGAAATGTAACTGCAAGGAATATCTCGAGCAGTTGCGAACTGCACAGGGTATGTTTTACATTGAAATAAATGTTTCACTTAATACTACTTCTTGGGTATTGGATACCGGATGTGGATCTCACATTTGCAATGATTTGCAGGTGATGACAAGAAGTCGTAAGCTTAGGATGGGTGAGACCCAACTGAGGCTCGAAAATGGTTCTAGAGTTGAAGCCAAAGCTGTGGGAGACGTTTATTTAATTTTGCAGAACGATTTTAAGTTATTTTTGAAAGATGTTTTATTTGTTCCAGACTTGATTAAAAACATTATTTCTGTTTCTATGCTTGATAGAGATGGTTTTTCTTGCAATTTTGTGAATGAGATTTGCAATATTTACAAGAATAAATGTTTAATTGGAAATGAACAACTTGAAAATGATCTATATAACTTAAAATTAAAAGACGTTCCAATAAATTATGTTGATAAACTGGTAACAACGAACAAAAGGAAAATCGATAGTCAAAACCCGGCAAATCTTTGGCATGCTAGGTTAGGTCATATTTCCTCAAGGCACTACAACAAATATGCTAATTAACAACACTAAAAAGACAACGGTTTTATACACAAACTGTTGTCTTTTGGCCTTTAACAATGGTTTTTACAAAAACCCGTTGTCGTTGACCGTATTTTTAATAAAAATGACAACGGTTTTTAAAAATCCGTTGTCTTATATTGTTCAAAGACAACGGTTTTTAAAAACCGTTGTCAATGAGCGGGTTTTTTATGATCTACGACAACAATTTTAATTAACCGTTGTCTATGAGAGTTTTTTTGAAGGTCTAAGACAATAGATTTTTTAATCTGTTGTCGTTGTTATTTATTTATTTATTTATTTTTAATATTTTAAAAAATATAATACTATTTTAAAAAATATAATACATATAATAACCCATAGTACTACACGCCTGCCTTAAGAAGAAACGAGAGAAACCCAATCCCTAGCCAAACCCTTCGCCCCCTTCAACCCAGCTCACCTCCGGCGCCGATCGATCGCCAAAAAATGGTTGTCCGACCTCTTTGAATCTAGCCCAAGCCTTGGCAACGCTAATCGTGACTTCAATCGTGAGTTTAAAGCTTGGATCGGAGCTTCAGTGTCGCGACTTTCACTATGTAAGTTTCGTTGCTTTCTTCTCTTGCTTCGGGCTCATGCTTCGTGGTATTTTTAGTAGATGTTGAGGGTCTAGATTTATTTTTGTTTGGGTTTTCGGTGAATGTCAAGAAAAGGGTGAAAAACGAGACTGTGTTTTGTGTTTTTTTTTTCGGGTTCTTTCATTAGCTCATCTGTTTGGGCTTTTTTTTTTTTTGGGTTCCTTCTTGTTTGGGCACCTCCGAATGTCGAAATGTTCATAGCATAGACGAAGCACATAATATTTGTTCTTTACTCTCATTGAAAATAAGCCAAAAAACTCAGATAAAGAAGCAACACTGAGAATGAGATGTAGTTGTCGTTTATGATTCTCTAGGGTTTCCAAATATTTCCCCGAGGCAGTCACGATTTCAATCTACCGTGAGCATTTTCTGAATTTTGTGTGATGAAATGAAATAATTTTAATACGGATTTCTTGCATAACTATTTTTGATTTGTTTTGTTAGCAGGAATTTACAGCGAATCGAGCTACCTCGTTGAGTATATCTACGATAAAGCTGAATCTTTATGTAAGTATGAATAATCAGCTTTGGCATTCTGCTTATCATGTTTTTTTTTATATTAGTTTAGCGATGGTGTTATCTTATTCCTCTTTTGTGCATCTGAAATTCCTGGATGGTTTTACTGCCTAAAATTATGGTTGTTTGTTTATTAGTTTAATCTGCATATGGATTTGCAATGTATTCGACAGAGGCTTTTGCATGGACCTTTTTTTTCCTTGCATAGTTGATTGGATACTGTACGAAATAAAGGTGGCTTATTGGTTTTTATTTTGGTATATTAAATTAAAAAGTTTTTGCTGTCAAATTTAAACAATATTCTCTTTTATATATTAAATTTTTGCTAATACACTAGTAGAATTATCGTCTTTTACTTCGCATATTAACTGAAGTCGTAGATAGATAAGTACCGAAGTAGATGCACGTGAAGTAATAGGGTATTGTATTACTTCGCTTAATAACCGAAGTCTTAGACACAAAAATACCGAAGTCTTTGGTCGGTTCACGGAGTCAAAATTGGTTCAAGATTGGACCGTTTCCGAAGTAAAAGAATGTCTTTTACATCAGAGATTTCCTTATTTGACGAAGAAATAGCATATATATTACTTCGGCATTTAAATTGAATGATGAAGTAATTGTTATATTTAACTTCACATGTTATTTATTGTAGTGAAGTAAAAGAAAAATTTTACTTCTGCACTTTCCTTAAGTGACGAAGTAATAGAATATATATAACTGTGGCATTTATATCGATTGATGAAATAAAAACACAATATATATATATATATATATATATATATATATTTCTGAAAATTAAAATATTAGATTCATCAATTATCCATCCAAAAACTAAGAACATCCGTATATTTACCAATCCACAATTATGAATCCACGAATCCACGACTATAGCCCAAAAATGCATGTATCCATAAGTATTTTCACAAACTAAAAGTGTTCTAACAAATATATTCAATAATCCATAAATAAAAAACAAAGATTTATCCCAATGTGCACGACTAATTTAGGCACCTACAACCAGACATTACTTTACATCAGGACTATAAAACACTTTACAAGACGACAAGTATTGGCCATTTATATACCTAAGAATATAGTCGAGGGCCTCCATGTCCTTGACTTGAATACTGGATGGAATTACTTAACCCCCACATAAAACGGATGGTCTGCAAACTCCATAATCTGCAGAAATAAATCGATGGAAAGAAAAATGAAAATTATAAATCCAAGGCAACTTCAGGGGTGCAAACTAAAGAAAATCAACTAATTAGGTACTTAGGAAAAGAAGAACCAAAATTAGATAAAGTTTGACTTGGCAGTGCTTGATCCATGAAACTAACTAATCCGAACAACTAAATTGCAAGAGAAAATGACAGAACGATAAACACTTTGAAAGAATCAACCTCTACTTGCTTTCCAATTTCATTTCTTCCTATGAATTTCAAGCCAGATTCTTTTAAAATACCAACCATCTCTCGATCACATGTAACGATCAATACAAAAATTATTTAAGTAAAATTTCAATCAAATAGTTTAGTTTTCCAAATTTTCTCATCAACTAACCTCATATTTGTGTCGATGCCATTCACCCACATGCTCTGAATTATGGTAGCTGCAGGAAAGCAAATACAATTAGAAAGTTTAAAAAATAATAATTATACAACAATCAAAATGTTTTTAATAGCCATGTGCATTCTCTTGAACACTCGAACAGCTGAGCTTTTCGAGTACTGATATCTGAATCAGGAGACTAATTAAAGATCCACTTGTACGATCCACTTACCCCATTTACTAGTCAAAATGATATTATTTCGAGGGGATCTCCATTCTTGGATATATAACGATAAAGAAAACTACCAACCTTAGCCCAAAGAAGCTTAACGGCTGAACAACCACGAGGGAATAATCAATTAATTCCGATTATACTCAAAGCAATAAATCAGTTTATCTGCATATATAGCGTGAAACAATGACTTCAATCTGAATAATTTTATGCCAGACCAATAAAAATAAAAACAAGGAAAAAATACTAATTAGAAAATCATAAATTGGCTATAACTAAAGTACTACTATGTTTTAACCCATTGTTGGTTGTCTTTCTCGAAGAATTTTAAAATATGAATCAATATAAGGAACATGTAAATACCCAAAATTTAATGGAAAAAGTTCTAAAAGCTCACAAATAGTTCAAATTCTTCAATTTGCCAATAGAATCGGGTATGTCACCAAACAGCTTGTTGTCGGACAGATCAAATGTTTGAAGCTTTTCTAGTTTACCAATGACATCCGGAATTGGACCTGTAATATCATTATTTTGCATTAACATACAAATTCCCAAATGGAAGAAATATTCAGGTTGTATTTATTTACAATGGTTCTAACTTCGATGTAGCAAAACAAATTATGTGAAAGATCATGCTTACAAATTTTTCAGAGTATTTTCAGTTTCTTCAATATTTTTCCCCCTGTTGTGTTAACTTTGATATAGCAAAACAAATTATATGAAAGATCATGCTTACAAATTACGCAAGGAATTGATCATGCTCACATAATTACCTAAATTTTTCATTTACAAGTTTTGTGATTTAATGAAGAATAGGTTAGTGAGTTGGGGAGAAGCCTTCAATTTCATGTATAATTCTTGTCAAGTTTCTCGTGTCGTGTGATTATCGTAGGAACAGAAACATACACTCTTTATTGAATCTGGGGAACGTTATTTGGAAATTAATACAAATGATTGGAGTTCTTGGCATATCAAGAGAAGCCGATCCTCACCAATTTATTTTGTCTTTTATATGCAATACCTCAGAAAAAATTGGACCATGGATCAGATTTGTTCCACAAACGATACCCAAAGTTTGACATCGTAGAAATGGGGTTACTCACAAGTCATAACGACATGCTATGGACCATATTGGATGGCTTCTTCCATCTTCTTTTTCATCTTGTACTGTAACGTAGCAGGGGCACAAACTAGTGGTGTTTGATCACCTGCAGATAGACAACATGGCATCTAAAAAACAGCTTCTTTGTATGTAATGTGCTACCTCCCCTTCAATACAAAACACTCTAGGAAAAAATTCCCATGAAACTAAAAAAAACAGTGGTAGCAACGCAAAACAAACTAACTTCTCTACTTTCAGAAGCAAAATCAGGTCACACAGAAGTAAATGGAAAGGATTGACAGATGAACACATAATAGTCATTTTTTATGTTTTTCTCAAATTTCCTGCTATAATCGTTTTAACACTGGACATGACACATGGTTGCCGATGACACTTACAAGTACAAAAGTATTTGCTGCCAAGAACACCAAACTTGCAACCGAAAGCTAAATAAACACATTCTTACCTCAAAATTCCAGCAAATAACCCCAAATAAACCAATGAGTTTGAGGTGGATCCAAGCCAAACCTTTCCACTTAATCTGCATCTTGCTCCATGGCAATACTTTCGAACAACATAATTTGCATTCACAAAAGTCCAATTTTCCAATGATCAATACTTTCGAAGAGCATGAACAAAAAAAACATCTTTATCTGAAATTGAGCTCAGAAGTACAAACTTTTTTTTGCCCCGAGAATTTCTTTATATTTGGAAGGGAATGTTGGTCTCAGAGAATCGATAAAAGCACAAAAGTTGTTGAACGCACACCTGAATCACGACAAATCCACATAAAAACCAAGAAAAAAACTCGAGATGAAAGCTGCCAAAACCGCCCCAATTACAGCCAGAGGCCATAGAAATATTGCTAGACCAGCAAATGGAACACAAACAGTTTCCAAGAATGGACCTTCTTAACCCAGTGAGTTAAGAGTCTCACTGTATTTCCATTGGTTTCTCGTTTTCGTACACTTCCTCACTCAATTCATCCATGTAGGAGAAGTACGAATGGAAGCAAAAATCCATGAAATCTTGAACTACCGTACAAATGTCTTCGAGAGTCGAATAACAACCATCCTGGTATCATAAAGCATAAGCAACAAGCAAAGTTCAATGAAAAAGAGAAAACTAGTCAGATTATTGTCTTGTAGTTAGTTAATTCTTAACCTTCTAGGTTATGCAGTAAAATAAAATTTTAAAATGATACATGAGATTAATCTTAAAACCATTCTTAAAATTTCAAAAAACCACGACAACATGAAGGTATAATCAGACAGAGAAAAACCATGACAATCATCAATCATCTTGCTCGAAGTGATTAATGTTAAATAAAAATCTCATACTGACCAAAAAAACAATGCTTCCATTTCTCGGTCACTCTCTCTCCGACAACCTCGAAGGTAGCAATCAATGGAGCAAAAACCCATATCATATTCCACCAAGAATACTTCTAACTATTGCAACGATAGTCCAGAGGATCAAAAGCGCACCGACAACGAAAGCAATACAAGAATCTTCAAAATCCACCCTAACCTCTTGCTTCTGCATTTTGAATTCAAAGACGAGAAATTACAGAGCAAAACTCGAAGTAGGCATGGTAACATATGCATTGTGTAACATCGATAAAGCCAATAGTTAACTATATTGCTACTATACGTACTTTGCCACACAGTAGTAAGTCCAAATAACATGTGAAGGCCAAAGACCAATAACCACTGCTGAATTTCCAACTGCTATTATGGTGAAGGCAACGGACATATAATCAACCCTTCTCCAGTAAACAATAACCCGAGTCCACCAAATATATGTCAAAATGGGTTTTCGCACAGCCAATGGTGAAATGATAATTCTTCAAGAAATGTGTCGCAATAAATTTTACCACAAAAGCTAAGGAGTGTGTTCTCTCCCAACTCAGGTCAATCATGACTAAGACTCAAAAAACTGGTCAAGACATAGCATTTCAGATTGTAATGAAGATTAATTAAACATATTCCTAATCCCAACATTCCACTAACTTCAAGAAATTAATCTGATAGCATTCTTATGGTTGCTATAATAATAGGTTTCTTTTATATTTACTGGAGAAACTCATTCTAAAAACTAATCATGCTAGACATGGTTGAAACTTGCATTTATTAAAAACTACTACAAGTTCTATTTTGGGCATTGGTCTAGGCTAGTCTCCCAGTACCCAAAACCAACCATTAGATCCTATTGCCACTTATATTCCAATGGAAAATCATTTGACGCAGGGTGCCCAAATCACAGACAGACAACGTGCGTATGTGTGTGCAGGAGTCCAGAGCAGAACAAGCAAGAACTTCAAACAAAAAAAATTACTCGAGGTCCATAAAAAAATTTAAGCTGCTACAACACACCAAATTGCATCATTACTGGGTTTTCGTTCGTGAAAGTGCGCGATAGCAAAAATGCAACCAAGATGGTGGGTGTTCCCTTCACGTTACAGGGAAATTGAAACCAAAAACCCTAAAAACACGAAACGCAGAGCATCATTGTAGAATAAACAGCGCTAAAGTGAACAAATAGGAGGAAACCCAAATTGATGAATAAAAAAAACTCGATTTCAGGTTAAAAAATAGAAATACTCATCCAAAACATTTAAAACCCGAATCGAAGGGAAAAGAGAAGGATTCTTACGTTGGGCTTTCCAATGGTTCCGCTGGCGAGCAGCTCCGGAGGTAGTGAACGGCTGAAGTTGTAAATCGACGGGCCGCTAGGGTTGAAAAGAAAGAGATGGAGTTCTTGTTTTTACCGATCGCAAGTGAAATGAGATTGATAAAATATTGAAGGTTAAGAGTTGCAGGAATTTACTTCACCACTTATCATTAAAAATTTTATTTTTTCACTTTTTACTACATTAGAAAAAAATATGCCGAAGTAATATGTTCTCAAAGACTAAGTGAACCCCGTGTTTTTGTAAATGCTGAAGTAAAAAGTGTGATTTTACTTCGCATGTTTTTTTACTGAAGTTGATTATTACATATTACTTCGGAATTAATTATTGCCGAAGTAATTTGTGCCGAAGTAAAATGAGAATTTTCTACTAGTGATAGTATATATCGTGCATTGCTCCGGATGTATGCATATGGTACATGGAGTGAATACAAGAGTAAGCCTTTAGTCTTTTGCTTTAAGTCACTACAAGATATGACTATGCCTATTTGTAAAAGGTTTAAATAGAGCTACCACCCAACTACCAATTTCAGATATTCATTGCCTTATCTACAATAATAATTGATCAAGTTTTATAGAATCTGGCATTCTACACAGCAGTTAATGCTTGTACTGCATTTGCAAAAGAAATTTTACCTTCTGGAGTTGCAATTTGATTCTTAGAAATATGTCGTTGGGTGTTTATAGGCAATAAGAATCTTTCTTCTTGTTGTAACTCTATTTAATCTTTTGCAAATAGGCATACTCATAACTTATAGTGACTTAAAGCAATGGTAGTTCTATTTATACCTTTTTCAAGGGAGTTTCTTCTCTTCGTGGATGAGTTTGTAGAGAATTCTGTCACGCAGGTGATGCACACCGTCTTCCACAATTGGTTCCTGATCAAGTCCTAAAGCTGAAGAAGCTGACTGTGCTTACTTTGGCTGAGTTAAGCAAGGTAGGATCCATGAAATATTTTTGGGTGTGCTTGAGTGACCATAAACGATGCTGGAGATTTTGTTGTCATTTGATATGTCCCTTGTTTTGTCATGGTGGAGACTTTACTCTTTAAGTTGATAAGATTGTGCTTCTTGTTTGAATTTGAAATGAGCAAGTATATATGATGTATCTAGATGCAAAAATGTTAGCGCAGATGTACTTGTTTCCTTTATTTTTTTGGGCTTATTTTTTTTTTGGGTTCCTTCTTGTTTGGGCACCTCCGAATGTCGAAATGTTCATAGCATAGACGAAGCACATAATATTTTTTCTTTACTCTCATTGAAAATAAGCCAAAAAACTCAGATAAAGAAGCGACACTGAGAATGAGATGTAGTTGTCGTTTATGATTTTCTAGGGTTTCCAAATATTTCCCCGAGGCAGTCACGATTTCAATCTACCATGAGCATTTTCTGAATTTTATGTGATGAAATGAAATAATTTTAATACGGATTTCTTGCATAATTGTTTTTGATTTGTTTTGTTAGCAGGAATTTACAGCGAATCGAGCTACCTCGTTGAGTATATCTACGATAAAGCTGAATCTTTATGTAAGTATGAATAATCAGCTTTGGCATTCAGCTTATCATGTTTTTTTTTATATTAGTTTAGCGATGGTGTTATCTTATTCCTCTTTTGTGCATCTGAAATTCGAGAATGGTTTTACTGCCTAAAATTATGGTTGTTTGTTTATTAGTTTAATCTGCATATGGATTTGCAATGTATTCGACAGAGGCTTTTGCATGGACCTTTTTTTTCCTTGCATAGTTGATTGGATACTGTACGAAATAAAGGTGGCTTATTGGTTTTTATTTTGGTATATAAAATTAAATAGTTTTTGCTGTCAAATTTAAACAATATTCTCTTTTATATATTAAATTTAGAATTTTTTGCTGTCAAATTTAAACAATATACTCTTTTATATCTAGATTTTGGCAAGTCTTGTTTGAATTAGTTTAATTTGATTTTTTTTTCCTTTTTGTTAAATATCTATGCTAGTGAGGATATATGTATGTGCATGGGCCTCTGTATGCCTTTCCTTGGTTAGAAAATCCTGTTTTCTTGATAAATCCATGGCCAAAGGCTTATAATTTTCCGATGACTTGAATCCTTTGTCTTTTTTCCCCATTCTTATTTATATGATATTTTTTTAATTCTGTTGTGTGACATTGGATGTGTTTTTGTGTTCATAAATGATTCTTTTGATTCCTGCCAAAGTCTAGAAAGAATCCAAACTGCTTAATGGAGAACCTGTTTGGAATTTATACGTGTTTAGGTTATGGTCATGGACATAGACATTTTCTGCTGTTTTTATTGATGACTATCGGGTTTCAACTGATCTGGTTTGACCCTATTTATTTTCCTTTATCTTGTTTGGATACTTTTTTTTTTAAACATAATATCGAGAATTTGTATATTAGCTGGCACTGTTTAGGGGGTATCTTATGACATTGCCATTCCTTTATGGAGGAGACAGTTTGGTCTATAGCAAGTATTCTGTCTGTTGAATGGTGTACTAGTGGATTTTGTTACGAGAATGAAGTATTTTTTTTAATGATGTGAGTTTTGTAAGAAAATGGATGTGTGGGAAAAACTAAATTTTAAAATGAGTTTATTGTGTGAACACTCCAGTGATGTTTATTTTTCATTTGTTGTAAATGTTAGAGCTTAGAGGAAAACCCACTGAAGCTATACGAGGTGGAAGGTATTTATCAGTGCCTAGATTTTAATACTGTTGTGTCTTCTTTGGCCTGAGCCTGATATCATTGCACATGGTTCAAGTGTCAAACAGGTTAGCTTTTACGATGATGATGTTCGCTACTGGCAACATTGGCGTAATCGTTCTGCTGCTGCTGAAGCTCCATCAGCTGTCAATAATTTTTATCATACTTCTTTAAAATTACCATGCTTATAGATTTCATTGCATAAATTTTTAAATGTCCAAAAATTATATTTTCAATCAAATAAATTATAGAAGCATGGTCGAAAAATATAAATATTTTCCACAGGAAAATTAAAAATACCATTGGACATTAAATATACCATTTCTGGACATTGAAAAACAATCATGTTCTTCATTTGTTATTGCTGATTATTGAAGTATAACCATCAAATTTGTTGCTTTCAGAGCTCATAGAATCATTTTTTTAATTTCCAGAAATGATATTTTCATAGAAATCTTTAAGCTGAATGTTCCTATTTTGTTCATTAAATTGACAAATAGCATTCCTCATCTCAAAATAACAATCTTCTCAACCAAATGAGATGTAATGATAAATTTTTATGAGAATTAATGTTTTGTTACTGTTTTCTTTGCCATTGAATTCTTTTCACAATTTTTCATTATGTTTTTGGTTGAATATCAAATCATAAAATTTATTTTTCTGAGAAATTCGCTCCTTTTCACTCAAATATTGCAGCTTAGTAGAATCAGTTCTTTCCTTATTTTTCCAGAGTCCGTTGATTGGTGGATTAGATCAATATTTAAGGATTTTATTATAAAGAATAGAAAATTAGTGTTAACTGGTATATTTCTTCAACAAACTAGAATGATAAAACATTGATTAATTTTTTTTAAGTTTTGAAGGATTAGACTCAGTGTTGGTTGCTTATTTGTATGAGTAATGGACAAAGCTTGGATGTCAAAGAACGGATTATCACATGAATATGAGGCTGGGGTAGAATCTTTTCTGCAATTTGCAATGCAAAATGCCAACGATCCAAATGAAATACCTTTCCCCTGCACAAGATGTGGTAATCTACAGATGAAAGATGTTCGCACTATAAGGGCACATTTGTGTTGTAATGGCATGGATTTAACATATCATACATGGATTTGGCACGGGGAAAGATCTACGGTCAAGAACCCAATGAATGATAGTGATCAAGTAGGACCAGATGAACACAAATATTTTGCCGAGGAAACTATAGATATGGTACATGATGCATATGATAGCTATGCTGAGAATCCAAGCCAATTTCATAAGATACTTGAAGATGCCGAGAAACCTTTATACTCTGGATGCACAAAATTTACAAAGTTAACAGCACTTGTGAAATTATTTAATTTGAAAGCAAAGTATAGTTGGAGCGATAAAAGTTTCACTGACTTGCTTAGTTTGTTAGGAGAAATGCTTCCTGATCACAATGAATTGCCTTTATCCTACTATGATGCAAAGAAAAGCTTCAGTGCATTAGGAATGAATTATGTGAAAATACATGCTTGCCCTAATGATTGTATCTTGTACCGGAAAGAGTTTGAGGACTTGTCCAATTGTCCTATTTGCGGTATGTCTAGGTGGAAGTTGGGTAATAATTCTGTGGTGAATGAAGGTATTCCTGCAAAGGTTCTTTGGTACTTCCCACCTATTCCAAGATTTCAAAGATTATTTCGGAACAAAGAGGTGTCTAAAGAGTTAACTTGGCATGCTGATAAAAGAATTTGTGATGGATACTTGCGTCATCCAGCTGATTCGCCGGCTTGGAAAGTAGTGGATCAAAAATGGCCGGATTTTGCATCGGAGTCAAGAAATCTTAGATTGGCCATATCAGCAGATGGGATCAATCCCCATAGTTTGATGAGTTCTGCATATAGCTGTTGGCCAGTTGTGATGATCACTTACAACCTTCCTCCATGGTTGTGTATGAAGAGAAAATTTATGATGCTGAGTTTATTGATTTATGGACCCAAACAACCTGGAAATGATATTTACGTTTATTTAGCACCTCTAGTTGATGAATTAAAATGCTTATGGGAGATAGGTGTTGATGCGTATGATGCATATCGGAAAGAATATTTCTCGCTCAGAGCTGTCTTACTATGGACAATCAATGATTTTCCTGCTTATGGGAACATGTCAGGTTGTGTTGTGAAAGGATATCAAGCATGCCCTATCTGTGGGGAAGAAACATATTCCACCAGGTTGAAGCATAGTAGAAAAATTTTATATATAGGACATCGAAGGTTTCTTCCTAGAAATCATCCTTATCGAAGGCAAAAAAAAGCTTTTAATGGGAAACAAGAGTTTAACCCCGCACCAAAACCATTAACTGGGCTTGAAGTGTTGGAAAGAGTTGATAAGATTAACTATCGTTCGGGAAAAATGAGTGGGAAGCTTCAGCGCGAGGAGTTGGAAACAAAATCATGTTGGAAAAGAAAATCTATATTCTTTGAACTAGAGTATTGGAAACATCTACATGTTCGACATGTGCTTGATGCGATGCACATTGAAAAAAATGTTTGTGAAAGTCTTATTGGTACGCTACTTAATGTTCCAGGAAAAACAAAGGATGGGGTAGCCGCTAGACTAGACTAGACCTTGTTTGCCAGCAGCTTGTTATACACTAAGTAGGGCTGAGAAAAGAAAACTTTGCAATTCTTTGTTTGGAATGAAAGTCCAGACAGGTTACTCATCCAATGTTAAAAATCTGGTGTCAATGAAGGACTTGAAACTTGTTGGCCTCAAGTCACATAAATACCACACTTTGATGCAACAATTGTTTCCAATTGCCATCCGTGATGTCTTGCCTAAACATGTTAGAGATACTATCATCCGGTTGTGTGGGTTCTTCAATGTTTTATGCAATAAAGTGATAGATGTCTCAAAGTTGGATGGTCTGCAAAGAGAGATTGTTACCCTATTGTGTATGCTTGAAAAATATTTTCCACCATCGTTTTTCGATATAATGGTTCAGTTAACTGTCCATCTTGTGCGGGAGGTAAAATTGTGTGGACCTGTTTGGTATAGGCAGATGTACCCATTTGAAAGATTCATGAAGATCTTGAAAGGCTATGTGCGAAATCGCAATCGGCCTGAAGGGTGTATAGCCGAATGTTACGTTGCTGAAGAGGCTGTGGAATTTTGCTACGACTACATGTCTAATGTTCATACAATTGGGATCCCAACAAGGCATCGACAATTACAACTTACTAGGCCTTTATCTGGTGCCGTAGTGCACTCCACTAGCCTTGATGAGTTGCATCAAGCGCATCGCTATGTGTTGGAAAATGATGTTGACGTTGATCCATATATCGAGTAATTTCTCTAACTTATTAGTAATTTCTTTCAACTTTTTTGATCTATTGGTTAACATAAACACATTTATTATTTTTATTAGGGAACACATGACATTTCTGAATGAAAAATTTCCCAATAAAGCTAAGTCCAAAAAGTGGTTACAAGATGAGCACAACCGCGCGTTTGCTAACTGGTTACGTGACCGTGTAAGTGTCATAAGCATTGAAATATAAGTTTTGAAGTTCGTGATAAAATTTATCACATTTTGAAATATAGGTTGGAAGTGTTGTTGGTTATTCCACCTGTCAAATATCAGAAAGATTGAAGTGGATAGCCCGTGGACCTAGCAATCAAGTGTTAAAATACTCTAGCTATCTGATTGATGGGGTAACTTATCATAAAAAAGAGTGTGATGATACACGAGTTGTTCAAAACTCTGGAGTAAGCTTAATTGCAAAAACAATGCAAGTTGCCAGTGCAAAGGACAAACATCCAGTTGTGTCAGACATGATTTTTTTTGGAGTCATTCAAGAGATATGGGTACTCGATTACCACAACTATCAAGTTCCGATGTTTAAATGTAATTGGGTTGAGAATAATAACGGCATTAAAGTTGATGATCTTGGTTTCACGTTGGTGAACTTGAAAAGAGTTGGATTCAAATCTGACTCTTTTATCTTAGCCATTCAAGCAAAGTAGGTGTTTTATATTGAAGATCCTCAAGATCCTACATGGCATGTTGTACTTACTACTCCTACCAAAGAGTACATTGAATTCATATCTGAGGATGTGTTGGAAAACTCTATAATTCATTATCAATCTTTTACTAGAGGATGGAACCATTGGATGTTGATGAAAAAGATGAAAATGAACCACCATGCATTCGTGAAGATTGTGATGGAACTTGGGTTGACAATGCATAATGTAACCCACTGAAATCCTTTTTTTACTGTTTAGTATATAAATCTCGTTAATCTATTTTCTTTGTATTTTATCTTGAAATTTATAGTTCGTTTTCATTATCACTCTTTTTTTCTTTGTAATACATATGCCTAACAAGATGTCAACTTTTGCAGGAACTGTCATTGGGGAAACTTGAGGTCTGATTTGGCATTGAATAATCTTCTAATTTCTGGCACTATGGAAGCTCGTGAACAGTTTCGTAAGGGTTATCACAATGGTAAAGCTGCTGAAAACAATGAGGCAGAACCGGTGGAATCTACTGAGACCGAGATGACAAGAAGTTCTAGAGGACGTACACGTTTGGATAAGGTCGATAGGCAAAGGGTGCAGGGAGTTAGAAAGGATGTAATGTTCAATAAAATTGGACAGCCAATAGGAGAGTTTGCGGCTGAAATGTAGAGTTATATAGGAGTTCTCGCTCGAGAAAAGATTAAGATCAGTTACAAGACTTGGAAGCAAGTTCCAAGTGATGTTAAAGAATTAATATGGGAATCAGTTAATGTAAGTAAGAAGTATTTGACAGTTTAAATAAATTAAATGTTATGTATGGGTTGATATCTACTTTTCTTTACAGCTGACATACAATATTAGCCCAAGCTGGAAGAAGGGCTGTTTGCATTCAGCGAATAGTAAGTGGCGGTAATACAAGGCGCATCTAACTGAGAAGTTCATTTTCTCGAAGCTTGATAAACCAGAGGAGTTGAAAGAACCGCCAAGTGGCTACGGTATTCCACGGGATGATTGGAGTTCTTTTGTAATCACTTGCATGTCCGTTGACTTCATGGTAAGATCGATTATTAATTAGTTCTTAAAAACAATTTAACATGTCATTATGATATATACCGATACATTAACACATTTGGAGAATTATATAACTAGAACTTAAGTGCTGAGCAAAAGAAGAGAAGAATGCAGAACATATACCCACATCGGCTTTCCCGTAAAGGTTATGCACAATTTACTGATGAAATAGTAAGTATTTTTTTCATAGCCTATCTTCTATAACAATGGCAATCATTTGATAATTAGCTTTGAATAATTATTGCCCCCTACAAGAAGAAACGATAAAAATAATATTTTTTATCTTGTTTGAAGGCAAGTGAATTATGTGATGATGATGATGTCAATCGGGCTCTTATTTGGAAGAAAGGACGGGTGAATAAGGAGGGTGAAGTTGAAGGAGATGATCTGAAAATGAAAATAGAAAAGATTGTATGTAATAAGTACATGAATCCAATAGTATTTATTCAACTAAACTGGTTTGTGGTAAAAAAATATTTCTTGTGCTTGACAGGATGAATATGTGCAAAAAAAACGGGATGGTAAATTGCACTTTGAAGGGTCAAAAAAGGATATCCTTTCAAATGTACTTGATTCAAAAGAGCATGCTGGATGTGTCAGGGGTGTTGGAGGTCATATAACTCCAACTGTCTACTTTAATGTTGGTACATTATGGAAGAGTCCTACTGGTGATGGCCACTTATTGATGCAGCATAAAAAGGAGTTGTCAGAGGAAAAACTATTGATTTCAGAACAATCTACTCGCCTTGCAGATCAAGACGAACGCATAAAAAAGTTGGAAGAAATGTTCAAAAATGGTGCATGTGCCTCTGAGATTGAAGAGAAAGGTAGTTGCTCCGTAAAGTTACATCTCAGGAATGAAGACAAAATCAAAACAGAAAAGAGTGCCCCATATTATGAAACTTTCATTGATGATGACATGAAAATTCTGAGCAAAGACGATTTCTTGCAGGTTGTAACGCCCCGTTTTTAACTTAAATGAGTTTATTTGAGTTAATCGGAGATTGCAGAGTTCACGAGCCGACTTGATTTTGATCAGGGTCCTTTTTGCAAATTTTGGAATTTCAGGGACTAAAACGCAAATTTTGAGTTTTATATATTATCTACACTTATATTTAAGTTGAGAAGTCTCCTCCATCTTCCTCCAAGCCGTCTCCCTCCATTGTAGGCGCCCAAATGAGTTTCCAAGCTTTGTGATTTCATTCCAAGCTCGATCCGGTTGGAATTTATTTCTGAAGGCAGATTATCGATCACAGCAGTGAGAGCTCTGTTATATCGTAAGTTTTTCTACGATCGGATACATTCTAGTTTTTGGATGTTGTTAGAATCGATTTAGATTCGAGTATGTTGTTCTCTACAGAGTTCTGATCGTTTATTATCTGTCGGTTTTGAATTAGAGCGACGTCCGGATTTGTTATGATTTTTGGAAGCCATTTTCGAAAATGTGGATTTTGAGATTGATGGGTTTGCTTTGTTATTGTTGTTTTGGGCATTGAATTGAGTTGTTATCAGTATTGAACTGCTGTCTGCGTTGCCGGTTTGTTCAGTTTATAGCCGTTATGCCGTCGGTTTGAGTTTTGGGTTTTCGAATCATTTTTGTATTGATTGAAGTCTTGGTGTGTGAGTGATCGTGGTTGTTGATCAACTCTTGAATTCTTACAGATTCGTTGGAGTTTGTCGAGCCCTGTGTTAGCAGCATTGTTCGTCGAGAGTTGGACGAAGAACGATATAAAGAGTTTTCCTTGAACCGTTGCCTTGTTGTTGTTAGATTGTGTAGTTGTTTATACAATCTCTTTTGTAGCTTATCCAGAGTTGGAGCTACTGCATTGAAAGGTAAAAGCAGTCATCGTAGCGGGATAGCATACTCGGGACTGTTGGTTCTCGAGTTTCCCTTTTTAAATCACATATTGCATTGATACTTGTTCTAGCACGTGGAACTTGTAATTGTTGATTGATTGAGTTTTGTTATGTGGCTTATGTTTATGTTTCTGTTATGCATTCATCTTGAGCCTACTTTGATTTCAGCGGGCAGAACCGCCTTTTTTGTTAGACGTTTGGGAACTATGATTGAGTGGCCTAGGTCGTAGTATTTCGCCTAGTGCTAGCATACTCATTATGGTTGCTCAAAGTCTAGAGGAGTGGGATACGTGGCACCACCTCGATTGGGAGAGTCGGTGAGTCGTTACGTGATCTCATCCTCGGGATCCCAAAAGCAGAGCAATACTCCCGTGTTTATCAGAATCGATATCATGGTTTTAAAGACATGCATATCATTAACTTCGACTTGAATATGTGGTTTGATAGCATGTTGTATATTCATTACTTGATATGTTGCTTTTACTGGGATTATCATTCTCACCGGTTATCCGGCTGTTGCTTTGTTTTGTATGTGTACTTGGCAACAGGTGGGGCAGGAACAAGTCAGAAGAGGCATGGTTAGCTTCGAGGGCAAGTAGTAGAAGTGAGACTCGGTTTAGAAGTCGAATTAGCATGTTTATCTAGTTTAAGATTGAAGCATGTTAGAACTCGAACTTGATATGTTTTGTTATTCGAATTAGTTGGTATTCGGATTGTAATCTGAAATCGAAGTATGTTGTTGTTGTATCGATTTAGACTTCTGGTTGTTTTTAGGCCTTCTGAAAGCATGACTTGTTATGACATGTTTCCCTACACCCTGTTATTGCATTTGTATTTGAAGGCATGTCGGACCAAGCGCGGAATCCTTTCTTTTTTTTTCTGCAGCCTGAGCATTTTCTGCCCAGGCCTTCCGCGCGCGGGCGAGGTGTTCCTCGCGCGCGCGCGAGGCCTCCTTTGGGCCTCGGGATCGTTTGCCCGCTCGCGCGCGAGCTTGGTTCCTCGCGCGGGCGCGCGGCGTTTTTTTTAAAAAAAAAAAAAAAAAAAAAAAAAAACTTTGACTTGTTTTACTCTTGGATTCTTGTTCGCTTAATTGTTGTTTAATCCGAGATTAGTGGTTTAGAATCGAGGTCTCACATTAAGTGGTATCAGAGCGTTAAGATTCTTGGTCGAACTAGAGTGAGCGGGGTAGATCGAGTCTGTGTGTAATGACTCCTCGCATGTGTTTGAATTATTTAATTGTGTACTTAATTCCATGCGAGCATGCTTTATTGTTTGAGAATTATCTGAATTACATGGTTGTGTGATTTAAATTAATAAAGCATGATCTACTTGAGATATAACTGTTTCTGTTCTCGACTGGTATTCGGTATTCCAAGCGGTTGTAAGGGCACTGATGGTAGCGATTGAGATATCTCGTGTGCTAACCTTTGATTATCAGATGGGTCCTCGTCGAGTGATAAACAGAAACACACCACCAGTTATCCCTGCGACTGAAGAAGCTAGCACTGAGGTTGATCAGTTGGATGCTTCAGCAACTCCTATGGAAACCTTGCTGAAGAGGTTTCAGTCGTTCAATCCGCCATTGTTGATGGGTTCAGAAAATCCAGTTGACTGTGAGAGTTGGTTGGATGATATGGATCAGTTGTTTAATTCCATTGACTACACAGATGACCGCCGAATCAGGTTAGTAATTCATTAGCTGCGTGGTGGTGCTAAGAGCTGGTGGATCATGACAAAGAAAGCAATTGAGAGTAGAGGTACAGAGGTTACTTGGACTCTTTTTAAATCTGAGTTTTATAAGCGGTTTTTCCCTATCTCGTATCGTAAGGATAAGGGAGCAGAGTTTGCAAATCTGAGGCAAGGGAATCTGAACATTGAAGAGTACGTGGCTAAGTTCGATAGTCTGTTGCGTTTTGCACCGCTAATTGCCGGAGATGAAGAAGCTAAGGCAGATCAGTTCATCAACAGGTTGAACCCCGATGTCTTCACGTTGGTTAACACCAACAGGCCTAGCAACTTTGCGGATGCCATGAATTACGCAAAGGGAGCAGAAGCAGGCTTGTGGAGGCAAAGAGGTAATCAGGGGGCACCTCAGCAGCAGAGGCAGTATCAGAACCAACCATCTCAGTACCAGAATCAGCCACCTCAACATCAGAACCAGCAGCAGAGGTATGAAGGTGGAAACAGTGGGGGAAACAGAAAGGATCAGTACAAGGCAAGAGGTAAACAGTTCAAGAGACAGGGGAACAGTTCGTCCAGTTCCAGTGGTTCGAAGCAATTCGGTTCAGGACCGAGTTCTGGGTCATCATCCTTGTACTGCAGCAAGTGTGGAGGAAGACACTCACCGGATCAGTGTGTGGGAGTCTTCGGTAATTGTAACACATGTCAGCAACCGGGACACTTCTCTAAAGTGTGCCCTCAACGTAATAGAGATAGAGCTCAGAGTGGGAGTTCGTCTAGACCTGCAGCTCAGCCGGAGAGGCAGTCGTCTGCAGTGCACTCTTTCCAACCCCAGCAACAGCAGAACAGACAGGGAGGTAGCTCTAGTGCAAATCAGCCTCCGAGACAGCAAGCACGAGTCTTTGCATTGACAGAGGATCAAGCTCAGGCAGCACCTGACGATGTCATAGCAGGTAACTGTTCGATTTTCGGTCATTCTGCTCATGTCTTGATAGATACAGGTGCTTCCCATTCCTTTATCTCTGAGAAATATGTGTTATTGCATGCTTTGCCAACTGAATTGTTGCCTACAGTAGTAGCTGTTACTTCACCTTTGGGTGTAGGAATTGTTTCTGTCCGACTAGTCAGGAACTGTGAACTTTGTTTCGAGGGGAATTTGTTAGAATTCGACTGTATTGTGCTTGGGTTGTCAGATTTTGATTGTATTGTCGGTATAGATGCTTTGACCAAGTACAGGGCAACAGTTGATTGTTTTCTGAAAGTTGTCAGGTTCAGACCTGAAATGGCAGACGAGTGGAAATTCTTTGGTAAGGGTTCTCGATCTAGAATTCCTTTGATTTCAGTGTTATCTATGACTCGTTTGTTACAGAGAGGTGCAGAAGGATTTTTGGTTTATGCGGTTGATGTACTGAAATCTAGCCCAGCTTTGGTTGACTTACCAGTGGTTAGAGATTTTGCTGATGTGTTTCCGGAAGATGTTCCTGGATTGCCACCCATTCGAGAGGTTGAATTCAGCATTGACTTAGTGCCAGGTACTCAACCTATTTCAAAAGCTCCTTATCGTATGGCACTTGTTGAATTGAGAGAGTTGAAGGAGCAGCTTGAGGATTTGATTGCCAAGGGATACATCAGACCTAGTGTATCGCCTTGGGATGCTCCTGTTCTATTCGTTCGGAAGAAGGATGGTTCTATGCGGCTTTGTATCGACTACCGTCAATTGAATCAGGCTACAGTTAAGAACAGGTATCCTTTACCCCGAATAGATGACTTGTTCGATCAACTGCAGGGTTCTTCTGTCTACTCTAAGATTGATCTGAGGTCAGGCTACCATCAGCTGAGAGTGCGAGAGGAAGATGTTCCTAAGACCGCATTCATAACGAGGTATGGTCACTTTGAGTTTATAGTCATGCCGTTCGGTTTGACTAACGCTCCAGCTGTTTTTATGGGTTTGATGAACCGTATCTTTCAGCGTTATTTAGATGAGTTCGTCATTATTTCATCGATGATATTCTTATCTACTCGAAGAACCGTACTGACCATGCAGAGCACTTGAGAATCGTCTTGCAGATTTTACGAGTTGAGCAGTTGTTTGCCAAGCTATCGAAATGCGAATTCTGGTTAGATCGAGTTGTCTTTCTCGGTCATATTATTTCTGAAGATGGGATTTCTGTCGATCCCAGCAAAATCGAAGCGGTTATGAATTGGCCTAGACCTACATCAGTACCTGAGATCCGAAGCTTCATGGGTTTAGCTGGTTATTACCGTCGTTTCATCGAGGGTTTCTTGTCTATTGCCAAGCCTATTACCCAGCTGACTCAGAAGAATGCGCCTTTTGTCTGGACTCCAGATTGTGAGGCTAGCTTTGTTGATCTAAAGAGGAGACTGACCAGTGCTCCAATTCTTACTATTCCGAAGGGTACTGGAGGTTTCACAGTGTATTGTGATGCTTCTAACCGAGGTTTGGGTTGTGTTCTTATGCAGCATAAGCATGTGATAGCGTATGCATCGAGGCAGCTGAAACCGCACGAGATTCGTTATCCTGTTCATGATCTTGAACTTGCAGCGATTGTATTTGCTTTGAAGATCTGGCGTCACCATCTTTATGGTGAGTCTTTCGAGATCTTTTCTGATCATAAGAGTCTTAAGTACTTGTTTTCACAGGCAGAGCTGAATATGAGACAGAGAAGATGGTTAGATCTGTTGAAGGATTTTGACTGTGAGATCAAGTATTATCCAGGGAAGTCGAATGCAGTTGCAGATTCCTTGAGCCGAAAGCTTTGTTCTCTATCTCTTTCAACTATCGGCGTTTCTCAGTTGGTCGATGATTGTTGCACTTCTGGTTAAGAGTTTGAAACAGATAGGGAGACTATCAGAGTGTTTGCTATTCAAGCCAAGCCGGAGTTGTTTGTTGCAATCAGAGAAGCACAGAAGTCTGAGCCGAGCATTCAGATTTCGGTAGAGAAAGTCAGAACTGGGCATCAGCCAGAATTCCAGGTTAGAGATGACGTTTTGTTTGTGAATAACCGTATTGTTGTGCCTGATATTTCGGAGTTGAGACAGCGTATTCTCCGAGAGGCTCATTGCAGTCGGTTTAGCGTTCATCCTGGAGGTCGTAAGATGTACAATGATCTGAAGAGTCAGTTCTGGTGGAAGAGAATGAAGGACGATGTTGCGAGATTTGTATCTCGGTGTTTGAATTGTCAGCAAGTGAAAGCAGAGCGGAAGCGACCAGGTGGTCTTTTGCACAGCCTATCTGTTCCTGAATAGAAATGGGATCACATTTCTATGGATTTTGTCACGAAACTACCACGATCCGTTCGAGGATGCGATGCTATTTGGGTGGTGATCGACCGATTGACGAAGTCTGCGTGTTTTATTCCGTACAGGATGACGTATCGTCATGATCAGATGGCTGAGTTATATGTTAGCAATGTTGTGAGATTGCATGGTGTGCCGAAGTCGATCGTTTCAGACAGAGATCCTAGATTCACTTCTCACTTCTGGCACAGTCTTCAGGGGGCACTTGGTACTCGATTTCATCTGAGTACAGCTTATCATCCTCAGACAGATGGACAGTCAGAGCGGACTATCCAGACGTTGGAGGATATGCTGCGAGCGGTAGTGCTAGACTTTGGCACTAGTTGGCAGGATTCTTTGCCTCTTGTCGAGTTTTCTTACAACAACAGCTTCCAAGCGAGTATCGGTATGGCGCCTTTTGAGGCTTTGTACGGTAGAAAATGCCGATCTCCGTTGTTTTGGGATGATTTATCTGAGTCACCAGATTTGGGGCCGGATATGCTTCAAGTTATGGCAGAACAGGTTAACTTCATTCAGACCAGAATGAAGTCAGCTCAAGATAGACAGGCGAAGTATGCGAATGTCAGACGTCGACCTCTGAGTTTTGAGCAGGGAGACCGTGTATTCCTTAAGATTTCTCCGTTCAGAGGCACCGTCAGATTCGGTAAGAGAGGAAAGTTATCTCCGAGATTCATCGGTCCGTACGAGATTCTCGAGAAGATAGGCGATCTTGCCTACAGACTTGCACTTCCTCCGTCTTTATCTGGTATTCACGACGTTTTTCACGTCTCTATGCTGCGAAAGTATCAACCAGATATTTCTCATATCCTTCAGCCTGACGAAGCCGAGTTAGACGAGACCCTGAGCTATTTTGAGCGACCGATTCAGATCCTTTATCGGAAAGAAAAGCAACTCAGAACCAAGTTGATTCCATTGGTGAAAGTGCAGTGGAGCCGTCACGGCGTTGAGGAAGCGACTTGGGAGACAGAGTCTGACATGAGACAGCATTTTCCAGAGCTATTCGGATGACGTGAGTTCTTCTTACTGTCTTTTGATTCTTTATTCTATCTTTGAGTTGTGGTTCTCGTTGATTTCGAGGACGAAATCTCTTCTTAGTGGGGGAGAATTGTAACGCCCCGTTTTTATCTTAAATGAGTTTATTTGAGTTAATCGGAGATTGCAGAGTTCACGAGCCGACTTGATTTTGATCAGGGTCCTTTTTGCAAATTTTGGAATTTCAGGGACTAAAACGCAAATTTTGAGTTTTATATATTATCTACACTTATATTTAAGTTGAGAAGTCTCCTCCATCTTCCTCCAAGCCGTCTCCCTCCATTGTAGGCGCCCAAATGAGTTTCCAAGCTTTGTGATTTCATTCCAAGCTCGATCCGGCCGTTGGAATTTATTTCTGAAGGCAGATTATCGATCACAGCAGTGAGAGCTCTGTTATATCGTAAGTTTTTCTACGATCGGATACATTCTAGTTTTTGGATGTTGTTAGAATCGATTTAGATTCGAGTATGTTGTTCTCTACAGAGTTCTGATCGTTTATTATCTGTCGGTTTTGAATTAGAGCGACGTCCGGATTTGTTATGATTTTTGGAAGCCATTTTCGAAAATGTGGATTTTGAGATTGATGGGTTTGCTTTGTTATTGTTTTTTTGGGCATTGAATTGAGTTGTTATCAGTATTGAACTGCTGTCTGCGTTGCCGGTTTGTTCAGTTTATAGCCGTTATGCCGTCGGTTTGAGTTTTGGGTTTTCGAATCGTTTTTTTATTGATTGAAGTCTTGGTGTGTGAGTGATCGTGGTTGTTGATCAACTCTTGAATTCTTACAGATTCGTTGGAGTTTGTCGAGCCCTGTGTTAGCAGCATTGTTCGTCGAGAGTTGGACGAAGAACGGTATAAAGAGTTTTCCTTGAACCGTTGCCTTGTTGTTGTTAGATTGTGTAGTTGTTTATACAATCTCTTTTGTAGCTTATCCAGAGTTGGAGCTACTGCATTGAAAGGTAAAATAAGTCATCGTAGCGGGATAGCATACTCGGGACTGTTGGTTCTCGAGTTTCCCTTTTTAAATCACATATTGCATTGATACTTGTTCTAGCACGTGGAACTTGTAATTGTTGATTGATTGAGTTTTGTTATGTGGCTTATGTTTATGTTTCTGTTATGCATTCATCTTGAGCCTACTTTGATTTCAGCGGGCAGAACCGCCCTTTTTGTTAGACGTTTGGGAACTATGATTGAGTGGCCTAGGTCGTAGTATTTCGCCTAGTGCTAGCATACTCATTATGGTTGCTCAAAGTCTAGAGGAGTGGGATACGTGGCACCACCTCGATTGGGAGAGTCGGTGAGTCGTTACGTGATCTCATCCTCGGGATCCCAAAATCAGAGCAATACTCCCGTGTTTATCAGAATCGATATCCTGGTTTTAAAGACATGCATATCATTAACTTCGACTTGAATATGTGGTTTGATAGCATGTTGTATATTCATTACTTGATATGTTGCTTTTACTGGGATTATCATTCTCACCGGTTATCCGGCTGTTGCTTTGTTTTGTATGTGTACTTGGCAACAGGTGGGGCAGGAACAAGTCAGATGAGGCATGGTTAGCTTCGAGGGCAAGTAGTAGAAGTGAGACTCGGTTTAGAAGTCGAATTAGCATGTTTATCTAGTTTAAGATTGAAGCATGTTAGAACTCGAACTTGATATGTTTTGTTATTCGAATTAGTTGGTATTCGGATTGTAATCTGAAATCGAAGTATGTTGTTGTTGTATCGATTTAGACTTCTGGTTGTTTTTAGGCCTTCTGAAAGCATGAATTGTTATGGCATGTTTCCCTACACCCTGTTATTGCATTTGTATTTGAAGGCATGTCGGACCAAGCGCGGAATCCTTTTTTTTTTTTTCTGCAGCCTGAGCATTTTCTGCCCAGGCCTTCCGCGCGCGGGGGAGGCGTTCCTCGCGCGCGCGCGAGGCCTCCGTTGGGCCTCGGGATCGTTTGCCCGTGCGCGCGCGAGCTTGGTTCCTCGCGCGGGCGCGCGGCGTTTTTTTTTTTAAAAAAAAAAAAAAAAAAAAAAACTTTGACTTGTTTTACTCTTGGATTCTTGTTCGCTTAATTGTTGTTTAATCCGATATTAGTGGTTTAGAATCGAGGTCTCACACAGGTATTGCCTACGCTACTGTTATTATGTAATTGAATGAATGTCACCCGGGAGTTGAATCAATTTATAACATGATGAAACTTTGCTTTATAGGGCAAGTTGGTTACGTTGACACTGGAATCTAATATTATAGTTGCATACGGTACAATTGTTCATGTCAATGGAGGTGGTAACTTACTTCATGGAGTTCCATTGCCCGTAAATTTTATGCGCATCGCCATTGATGAGGCTGTGGAGAAATCAGCACAGCTGCCATTCCCAATTCCAAATGAATGTGATACTATTGGTGATGCTGTAGGTTGTCACGTGGCTTGGTCTGTGCACTTGGTATTGATGCGGGATGAGGTAAATATGATATTATAGTTGGACTTAACTTGTCCAATAAAATTTAGTGAACTGTACCTAACATATACATCTACATTTGCAATTTTTAGAAGCATGGAAAGAAGAAAAATGTGAAGTAAACAAGTAGTTGTGTTTTGGCATCGCATGTACCGAAGTCCTTGAATATGTTGCATTTTTTCTGCAAGCATGCTCTTGATGAGGAAAATAATATATTAATCAATTTAGATCATGATTTGTTTGACGAAGAATAAGAACTACTTGTGCACCTTGAAGACATAATTCCCTTTTATGAGTTGGAGCCAGTATCTGCCAATTGTATGGTTATTTACATTTGGTAGGTGTTCAATTAATATGAACTTTTATACCTTAATTTTTTTAGTATATACGTTGTACATACTTTAATTAATTCAGCATAATAACATTTTTCTGTTGATAATGGCAGACATCTTTACAGAAAGATGAAAAGTGATAACAAGGTTGAGAAATATAGGTTCATGAATCCACACACCATCCAATTCATTCCATTTGTGACCAACCTTGACAGAAATGGTAAAATTGAACACTTCAATGAAAGATCGACTGTTTTGGCAGATATGTTGAGTGGTTCATCGAGAAATCAACTAGTTTTGGTGCCAGTTAATGTTGGGTAAGCAAATGTTATAATATCATATGAAATTGATTTTTGGAAACTATTTAGGGAAATGTATGCACTAATAATATATTGTTACGCATAGGTTTCATTGGATTCTCACTGTTATTGATCCTTACATAGAGATGGTTTATTTTTTGGATCCACTGAGTCATCGTAATCGTTATGAGAACTGGAAATATGTAGTGAATATGTGAGTACATATTTTTGTCTTTATCGAGGACTTAATTATGTAATTCAACATTGATGTGTTAATATTATGTATGAAGGAGCTTGAAATTGTTTAATTCAAACAAAGAAAGGAAAGGCAGAAAACGGGCAATATGGAAAACAGTAAAGGTATGTATGCATGTGTACTTCTGATTCATCTACAAATATTATTTGTAGATGAGACATTATGCTTTCTTCTATACAGGGTCCTCGACAACCAGATGCAAAACAATGTGGTTATTATGTGATGAGATTTATGAAAGATATTATTGAAGGAAATGTTAACAGTGAAAAGCATTCACTGTCCGCTATAGTAAATCTTCTCAAATAATTGTCTTGTTATTTTTTTCCAAATCATTTAAATTTATTTGGGTAATAATATAATTTATTTGTGGTTTGAAGTTCGTGAAAACAGAATACTCAATGGAAGAAATTAATGAAGTTCGTTCCGAATGGGCGAAATGCATACAAGATTATATTCATTACTAGGTACGTATATTTTCTACTGGTGAGTCCACTTAGTTGCTATTTCTACTGGCCAAGTCAAGGCTCCTTGTAGAATATTTTCCATTTGCATGTTTTGCATTATAGGTTTGTTGAATTATGAAGTGGTATAACAAGATGGTTGGCAGAGTATTCTTGTTTGTATCTCCAAGATTTCTTGGTTTAATATTTAAGTGTTGTGTTTAATTTGGTTATATGCAAGATTAATTTGGTTCAAATCTTGCATTTTTAAACAAAGTTTTGTTCAAATCTGGCCCTCTCAATGGAGGCCAGAGATGTGGCTCTCTAACTGACAGCCCCCCTGTCTCCCCCTCTGAAATTGATGAATCCAAGGTCTTAAAAATTCTCTCATACTTTTTTTATCTGTTTGTTCATTATAAAGTCATGGTTTGCATTTATTTACTCATCCCGTTGTAGTTTCTCTCTGTTTTCTGTGGGAGTTGAGATTCCTTTCCTTAAAAAGAAAAACAAAATTGTTTATTTTCTGGTATGGTCACAAAAAACAAGTTTTTGATGCTTCTGAGACAAAGGGACAGCATATTTCAGCTTTCTCTTTAATCAAAAAACATACTCCGAATATGTGAAAAGAGCAACTCGTTCCAATATTTTCCTTATTATATACTCACCAAGAGTCCAAGACATTAGATTTTATTGATATTAATAGGATTACTCGAACTTGTTTAGATATTCTTAATGGTGTTCATCCTATTGGTTCTTTTAATGATACCTATATTATTCTCATCCCCAAGGTGAAAATCCTATATCGGTTCATGAGTTTCGTCCAATCAGTTTTTTTAATACGGTGGCTAAAATTGTTTCTAAGGAGATGGCTAATTGTTTGAAGCGACGTTTAAATGTTCTTATTGATCCTGAGCAAAGTTCTTTAATTTCGGGAAGTTCATAATTGATAATATTTTAATTGCGTTCAAATGCCTCTATATCCTGCGTAAACGGAGAACATGAAGAAAAGGTCTTATGGCTTTAAAATTAGATATGAGTAAAGCATATGACCGTGTGGAATGGGCGTATTTACAAGGTGTTATGGAGAGAATGAGTTTTTCAGATACCTGGATTCGTAGAATTTTATATTTCTAGAGGCATACTCGGTTTTCTATTTTGTGCTCAAGGCCTCTATATCCTGTTATCTTTTTCTATTTTGTGCTCAAGGCCTTACTGCTTTGATCAATATCATTAAGCATATCTAAACAAGCATTAGATTTTATTGATATTAATTTCTTCGAAATGGTTTCACCCTGCTTAGTAAAGGTACTAACTTTGATTATTTGGAGGTGCCTACTTTAATCCATAATGTACAACGCAAAGTGTTGTACTGTTGCTGTGAAAATATCGCGAATTATTTTGAAGGGATGAATGTTCTTGAGTTATGTGGTTGAATTGTATTCTATCACGTTTTCGTAGATTGGGATGTAATTAGTTAATGTTAAAGGAGGAGGATTTTTGGGGATCTTATGTAATTTTTGTTTTCGACATTATTGATAATTTAAGAAATTGAGAAATTAGAAGTTTTACCCATAGGAGTCGCTTCAAATTGATGTTTTACCCGAGTCTGGATCTTTTGGAGCCAGGACGGGGTTGTGTTTCCAAGATGCTCAAATTCTTGTAGGGAACTCTAAGATATTTTATGTAGTGTTGACGTCTGAAAATGTATGCAAATGAATTGAATATGACCACAATATGTAAAGTATTAAAATGTGCCTGTTATAGGACACTAATGTGCCCTAATTTTGTAATTGGCTTGTAACACTATTTGGTATTTGCTGTTACTTGTAGTTTTGGCTGTCGGGTGACTGGAAGTCATGTCGGGCATGGGCATGAAGTTGTGGAATGAACTAGCTGTTTTGGGAAATTGAGGAGAAGCTCTTTGTTTCAAGATCGAACTCTTAACAATTGAGGAGAAGCTGTTTTTGAAAATCGTGATCGAAAATATTTGTAAATTCGGTCAGTTAAGTAGATCTATATTTTTTGTACAACTTCCATGACATGTTGGGTTCGAAATTACTAGCGCTAAAATTTCTTCAAAAGTATTTAGATGCATGTCACAACTTTTGAGAATTGAAGATATATATTATTTCACATATTTTATGCTTGTAGTAAATATTTTATTTTGTATGGGTATATACCACTAATTAAAATAGACAATTGTTTTTGAATTCATTGTGAATAATAACTGTTGTGAAAAGGCAATTTAAGACAATGGTTATAAATTGTTGTTAAAAATAATATACGACAACGGTTTTAAAACGTGGTTGAATAATAAGGAAACGACAACGGATATAAGCGGTTGCATATGTGTTGTCGTACACCTACATAAGACATCATATCTAAAATGTGGTTATTTCTCAACATACGACAACGGATATAAAGTGTTGCAAATCTGTTGTCGTATGCCAACATATACAACGGTTTATAACTGTCGTAAAAGACAACTTAAGACAACGGTTATAAACCGTGGTCAAAAAGTGTGTACGACAACAGATATTTAATGTTGCATATCCGTTTTCATATGTTGGAATCCACAACGGATATAAACCGTTGTCATATGTTATACTTACGACAACACATAAAAGTACAACGGTTTTTCGACCCCTACGACAACGGATTATATCCGTTGTCGTTTCCAGTTTTTCTTGTAGTGAGGAGGATGAACAAGCTAGTGGGAGAGGGAATGTTTGAAATGTCTGATATTAACTCTCTACCTACTTGTGAGTCCTGCCTGAAAGGAAAAATGACTAAATCTCCTTTCAAAGGAAAACCTGAGCGTAGTCAAAATCAATTGGATTTGATCCATACACATGTTTGCGGACCATTTAGTATTGGTACAAAATTTGGTCACACCTACTTCATTACCTTTACTGATGATTATTCTAGGTGTAGTAGCCCGTGCCCTAATTGAGTAATTAAAGGATTAATGCTAATTAATTGAATTAGGTATCGGACGGATCGGAAGCTCCGAAGGCACGATCGGAAGCTCCGAACAGGATCGGAAGCTCCGATGAGCGATCGGAGGCACCGATGTTATTACGTCAGGCATGACGTGTGGTTGGATCGGAAGCTCCGATCAGGACCGGAAGCTCCGATCACCCCTATCCGGAGTCATCAAGTGATATTTTGACATGTGGCAGATCAGGATCTTCGGAAGCTCCGATGACAGGATCGGACGTTCCGATCGAGGTTCGGACGTTCCGATCAGGGATCGGAAGTTCCGATCGTTGTCTATAAATAGAAGGCCGAGACTTCACTTTCATTTGCCAATTCCGAGTTCTCCTTTCCTTTCTAGTCCTTTTGGAGCTGTTCTGGTCTTCTTAGTCTTGGTCCGGAGGTCGGAGAGGCGTTCGGTAGTCGTAGCGGAGTCGTGCCCAAGTTCTGGAGGCATCGACATCAAAGGGCTAACGACGGACGAAGGTATAGCTTTTGCTTCCTATAAATATTTAGGAGTATGCAATAGCTTAGTTAAGGCTTTTAGAGCACTTTAATGATAGTAGTATCATTTGGCAGTGTAGAGCAAACTATAGGCGTGGACCTAGAGTTGGTAGAGCTTTCACTGTATTGAGGTACGAAAGTACTGTTCGAGATATCCTGACTGAGTATGCATGTATTATATGACTGCATGATTTATATGCCATGATATTATGCTGCATTCATTTGCATCTTGCTGTATCTCCTTCGAGATGTCTGTTAGTAGGGTTGTATCCTATCCTGTTAGTGGATGGACTTCCATCGATTTGGGTCCGGCGTATCCACGGTTATCTCGGTATGGGAGCCACATCCTGAAGCGACGGCACAGCGTGCTACATACCAGGGCCCGGTCTGTCTCTGTTATCTGATCCTTGACCTCGAGTCTATAGGGAGTTCACTTTGCATGCATGTATACTCATACTCTCGCACTGAGCGTTTTATGCTCACGTCTCGTACTCTGTATTTTCTGGACACCCTATTCCATGGGGCAGGTTTGCGATTGGACGAGGAGGGTGGATCCAGGAGGGGCTAGTCAGTGGTTGGCCAGCTGGAGCTTCGTCTAGGTTTTATTACTGTTGTTTGGGTTTATACAGCTATTCGATTTGGTTGTATATTATTGGATAAATTACAGATTCCTTTACTTGGGATTGTATAATGTTATTGGATTCCGCAGTTTTATTCTGATATCTGTTTTATTAAGTTAATTGCATGCCTAAATTCTGTTTAGTAGGTGATCCGGGTAAGGGTCACTACATTTATGGTATCAGAGCATGCAAAAGATTTCTTGGGATTTAGTCTCATCTTGAGGTATTTTTGTAGATGTCAAATCGTGACGACCAGAGTTCTCATGGCAGTGTGGGTGGGCGTTGGGGTGATGCCGACCGGGAGCCTCGTCGAGAACGGCGTCATCGTCATCATGACGACGAGCGTTTCACTGTGCGTCGATTCTTAGCTATGGGTCCCAAGCCCTTAGTTGGAGGTGAGTCTCCGGAGGATGCGGAGAACTGGTTAGACCGCATGGAGACGACTTTTCAGACTTTCCAATGCACCGAGGAGCAGAAGGTGGAGACCCTTGGCTATCTTCTGGATGGGCGTGCGCGCAGGTGGTGGAGGTTTACTTCTGCACCTTTTGTTGCGGCGAGAGGAGTGGCCACCTGGGCCGAGTTCCGCACAGCTTTCCAAAAGCGGTATTTTCCTCCTGCACTCCGACAGTCGAAGGCAGGCGAGCTACTGAGTCTGCGACAGGGAACCATGTCTATCGATGAGTATCAGCAGAGTTTCTTTGATCTGCTATCCTATTGCCCCGAGATTGCTGATAGCTCAGAGATGAAGTATAATCTGTTCCTTCAGGGCCTTAACCCTGAGATCCATGACCGTGTGGCGGTTGGCGACGACATGTCCTACGAGGGTTTGGTGAGCCGTTGTCATCAGGCAGAGGACAGCATTCGGCGGAACAGGTCTTTCCCTCAGTCGAGGCCTGCTAGTTCTTTGGGTCCCCGTGCCCAAACTTTCAAGAAGTCTGGATCTTCTTCTTCCTCTGGTTCTGGAGGTATTGTCCGTTATGGTAAGAAGGAGAAGTGTGATCACTGTGGGAAGAACCATCCATCCGACAAGTGCCGTAGAGCTTCTGGAGCTTGTTTCCGTTGTGGAGAGACTGGTCATATCCGGAGAGATTGTCCAATGTCTGGGGGAGGCGGTTCTGGTTCTGGTTCAGGATCGGGTTCTCAGGCCACCGTTCAGCAGAGGTCGCAGGGACAGTCTGCTGGGAGTTCTCATTTGAGGCCACGAGCTTCTGGCCAGGTGTTTGCCCTGAGACATGATCAGGCTGTGGAGGAGAATGAGAAAGTCATCGCAGGTACATTTATGCTTTATGGTATACCTGCTCTTGTACTTATTGACACTGGTGCATCTCATTCTTTCATTTCTGCACATTTTGTTAAGAGGCATAAGTTACCATGCATTGCACTAGACGTAGTGATGTCTGTTTCTACTCCGACGGGCCAATCTGCTTTAGCTAAGCGTCTAGTGATGGGTTGCCCTTTAGAGTTCGAAGGGAACATTCTGTTAGCAAATCTCATGGTCCTGGCGATGGACGACTTTGATTGCATTCTGGGAATAGATGTGCTGACTACCTATCGAGCTTCAGTGGACTGCTATCAGAGATTAGTACGCTTTCATCCGGAGGGGAGTGAGAGCTGGTTTTTCTATGGTGAGGGAGCGCGACCCCCGATGCCTTTGGTATCAGCTTTGAGAGCCTGTCGAGCTCTAGAGTCTGGCGGGGAAGGCTACCTTATCTATGCAGTTGATTTGTCCGCTGAGAGTATTGGGATAGAGAGCATTCCTGTTGTGGATGAATTTCCAGATGTGTTTCCTGATGAGATTCCGGGTTTTCCTCCTGCTAGGGAAGTCGAGTTTGGCATAGAGTTGATGCCGGGTACTTCGCCTATTTCTAGAGCACCGTATCGTCTGGCTCCGTCAGAGATGCGTGAGTTAAAGAATAAGCTACAGGATATTTTGGACAAGGGGTACATTCGTCCTAGTGTATCTCCTTGGGGAGCTCCTGTTCTCTTCGTGAAGAAGAAGGATGGGTCGATGCGGCTGTGCATTGACTATCGGCAGCTGAATTGAGTGACTGTGAAGAACAAGTATCCGTTGCCTCGTGTTGATGACTTGTTTGACCAGCTGCAGGGCACATCAATTTACTCCAAGATTGACTTGAGATCTGGGTATCATCAGTTGAGAGTCCGTGATCAGGACGTAGCCAAGACTGCATTCCGTACTCGCTATGGGCATTACGAGTTCCTAGTGATGCCATTTGGTTTGACTAATGCGCCGGCTATATTCATGGATCTGATGAACCGTGTCTTCAGGGAGTATTTGAACAAGTTTGTCGTGGTCTTCATTGACGACATCCTGGTTTATTCGCGTAATACGGAAGAGCATGTTTCTCACTTGCGGTTGGTACTGCAGACTCTTCGAGATGAGCAATTGTACGCCAAGCTGAGCAAGTGTGAGTTTTGGATGGATAGAGTGGTCTTTCTTGGCCATATCATATCCAGGGAGGGGATTTCTGTTGATCCAAGCAAGATTGAAGCGGTACTTAATTGGTCGCGTCCGACGACAGTTGCTGAGATCCGTAGTTTTCTGGGTCTAGCAGGGTATTATCGTCGCTTCATTCTGAACTTCTCTCAGTTAGCTCGACCGTTGACGCAGCTTACCCGCAAGGGTGTGGATTTTGAGTGGTCCTCCGAGTGTGAGGAGAATTTCCGTGAGCTTCGACGGCGGTTGACTTCTGCGCCGGTGTTAGCATTATCGTCAGGATCTGGAGGGTATGTAGTTTACACGGATGCTTCTCTTCAGGGATTAGGCTGTGTCCTGACTCAGAATGGGCATGTGATCGCATAAGCTTCTAGACAGCTGAAGCTTCACGAGGACAACTACCCAGTCCATGATTTGGAATTGGCAGCCATTTTGTTCGCTTTGAAGATCTGGCGTCATTATCTGTATGGCGAGAAATTTGAGATCTTCACCGACCATAAGAGTCTCAAGTATTTGTTCACTCAGGCAGAATTGAACATGAGACAGAGACGTTGGATGGACTTGCTTAAGGACTATGATTGCGAGATTAAGTACCATCCGGGAGCTGCTAATCTCACCGCTGATGCTTTGAGTCGCAACGTGCGACTATCCGCACTTCAGACTTGTTCGATGTCTAGTGCGATCTGTGACTGTTGTACTTCAGGTTTTACCTTCAAGCATAAGAAAGGTATGCAGAGTATCCAGATGTTTGCGATATTATCTGAGCCAGCCTTGTACTCGCGGATCCGAGATGCTCAGATGTCTGATTCAAAGACCCAACGTTTAGCTCGTCTAGCTAACGAGGGTAGCTCGTCTGGATTTCATTATCAGTCAGATGGCTTTCTGTGTTTGTCTGGTAGACTTGTGATTCCACAGGATGAAGAGTTGCGAGAGGAGATTTTATCTCAGGCACATCGCACTAAGTTGAGTATTCATCCTGGGAGCAACAAGATGTACAAGGATCTACGTACTCATTTCTGGTGGAAGGAAATGAAACGCAGTGTTTATTAGTTTGTTTTGAGATGTTTGGTGTGTCAACAGGTCAAGGCAGAGCACCGACGACCTGGAGGATTGCTTCACAGTCTGCCTATTCCTGAATGGAAATGGGAGTTTATCACTATGGACTTTGTGACCCATTTGCCGGTATCCCCGAGGAACTGTGATGCTATCTGGGTGGTGGTGGACCGACTCACCAAGTCAGCGCATTTCATTGCCTATAGCCAAGAGTACTCTGTGGATTGCATGGCACGGATGTACATTCAGGAGATCGTCCGACTTCATGGAGTGCCTGTGAGCATTGTCAGCGATCGGGACCCCAGGTTTACTTCTAGATTCTGGGGGAGTGTTCAGCGTGCGATGGGTACTACTCTCAGTTTGAGTACAGCCTATCATCCAGAGACTGATGGTCAGTCAGAGCGCACTATCCGTACGTTAGAGGATATGCTTAGAGCGTGCGTCATGGATTTTGGTTCAGCCTGGCAGGATCATTTGTCGTTGATCGAGTTCGCTTACAACAACAGCTATCACACTAGTATTGGGATGGCACCTTTTGAAGCATTGTATGGGCGACGTTGTCGTACTCCACTCTTCTGGGAAGAAGTGGGGGAGAGACAGGCTGAAGGACCGGAGTTTATCCAGCAGGCGATAGACATTGTTGATCAGATCAAGAAACGGATTAAGACTGCCCAGGATCGTCAGGCCAGTTATGCTAATATCAAGCGTAGGCCTTTGCAGTTCGAGGTCTGGGAGAAAGTGTTTCTGAGAGTGTCACCTTTCTGCAAGATTCTCAAATTTGGCCTTAGGGGCAAGTTGTCTCCCAGATTTATCGGTCCGTTTGAGATCTTGGAGAGTATTGGCGATTTGGCTTATCGACTAGCATTGCCACCGCATCTATCCAGCATTCACGACGTGTTCCACGTATCTCTGTTGCGACGGTATGTGGCGGATGAATCTCATATTCTGCAGCGATCTGAGGTTCAGGTAGACAAGGATTTGACTTATGTTGAGAAACCTCTTCGCATCCTTGATTATAAGGATAAGGTTTTACGGAACAAAGTCATTCCTTTGGTTTTAGTTCAGTGGCAGCGCCGAGGCACTGAGGAAGCTACTTGGGAGCTTGAGGACAGGATGCGTAAAGACCATCCTGAGTTGTTTTGATTTCATTCTTTAAGTTGTATTCAGTTGCAAACTCTGTAAACGTTTGATTTGAATAAAGAATGTTTCTGACTTCTGTATTTGCATTTGGTACTTAAGATCTGATTTCGAGGACGAAATATCTTAAGTGGGGGAGAATGTAGTAGCCCGTGCCCTAATTGAGTAATTAAAGGATTAATGCTAATTAATTGAATTAGGTATCGGACGGATCGGAAGCTCCGAAGGCACGATCGGAAGCTCCGAACAGGATCGGAAGCTCCGATGAGCGATCGGAGGCACCGATGTTATTACGTCAGGCATGACGTGTGGTTGGATCGGAAGCTCCGATCAGGACCGGAAGCTCCGATCACCCCTATCCGGAGTCATCAAGTGATATTTTGACACGTGGCAGATCAGGATCTTCGGAAGCTCCGATGACAGGATCGGACGTTCCGATCGAGGTTCGGACGTTCCGATCAGGGATCGGAAGTTCCGATCGTTGTCTATAAATAGAAGGCCGAGACTTCACTTTCATTTGCCAATTCCGAGTTCTCCTTTCCTTTCTAGTCCTTTTGGAGCTGTTCTGGTCTTCTTAGGCTTGGTCCGGAGGTCGGAGAGGCGTTCGGTAGTCGTAGCGGAGTCGTACCCAAGTTCTGGAGGCATCGACATCAAAGGGCTAACGACGGACGAAGGTATAGCTTTTGCTTCCTATAAATATTTAGGAGTATGCAATAGCTTAGTTAAGGCTTTTAGAGCACTTTAATGATAGTAGTATCATTTGGCAGTGTAGAGCAGACTATAGGCGTGGACCTAGAGTTGGTAGAGCTTTCACTGTATTGAGGTACGAAAGTACTGTTCGAGATATCCTGACTGAGTATGCATGTATTATATGACTGCATGATTTATATGCCATGATATTATGCTGCATTCATTTGCATCTTGCTGTATCTCCTTCGAGATGTCTGTTAGTAGGGTTGTACCCTATCCTGTTAGTGGATGGACTTCCATCGATTTGGGTCCGGCGTATCCACGGTTATCTCGGTATGGGAGCCACCTCCTGAAGCGACGGCACAGCGTGCTACATACCAGGGCCCGGTCTGTCTCTGTTATCTGATCCTTGACCTCGATTCTATAGGGAGTTCACTTTGCATGCATGTATACTCATACTCTCGCACTGAGCGTTTTATGCTCACGTCTCGTACTCTGTATTTTCTGGACACCCTATTCCATGGGGCAGGTTTGCGATTGGACGAGGAGGGTGGATCCAGGTGGGGCTAGTCAGTGGTTGGCCAGCTGGAGCTTCGTCTAGGTTTTATTACTGTTGTTTGGGTTTATACAGCTATTCGATTTGGTTGTATATTATTGGATAAATTACAGATTCCTTTACTTGGGATTGTATAATGTTATTGGATTCCGCAGTTTTATTCTGATATCTGTTTTATTAAGTTAATTGCATGCCTAAGTTCTGTTTAGTAGGTGATCCGGGTAAGGGTCACTACACTAGGTATGAGTACTTATATTTGATGAAATATAAGTCTGAATCATTTAAAAAGTTCAAAGAATTCAAGGCTGAAGTAGAAAACAAACTAGGTAAGAGTATTAAAGCACTTCGATCTGATCGAGGTGGAGAATACTTAAGTACCGAGTTCTTGGATTATCTAAAAGAGAATGGGATTCTCTTTCAGTGGACTCCTCCTATGACACCTTAGCTGAATGGTGTTTCGGAGCATCGCAATTGAACCTTGTTGGACATGGTTCGATCTATGATGAGCTTCACTGAGCTCCCACCTTCGTTTTGGGGCTATGCTCTTGAAACAACGGTATTGTTGTTGAACAACGTCCACACTAAAGCAGTGGACAAAACACCATACGAGTTATGGAATGGCAAAGATCCTAAGTATTCGTACTTGAAGATTTGGGGATGTCCTGCTTACGTGAAGCAGACAGTGGGAGATAAGTTGGATAGTCGATCCACCTTATGTTATTTTGTAGGGTATCCGAAGAATTCAATCGGATATTATTTCTATCATCCTACTGAAACAAAAGTGTTTGTTTCAAGGAATGTCACCTTCTTGGAGAAGGAGTTCTTATTGGATAAGAAAGGCAAGATGATGGAACTCGAAGAAATTCGAGAAGAACCCGAGATACAAAATAACGATCCTATACCTCAAGAATCATCACAAGACACGCCTATTACTAGAAGATACGAGAGGACTTCTAGGCCTCCTATTAGATATGGTCTTCTTCTTGAAGGGGATCAAAGTGAACCCGACATTGGATGTGATCCAAGAAACTTCAAGGAAGAAATTTCTGATGCGGATTCGAATTTATGGCTTGAAGCTATGCAGTCGGAAATAGATTCGATGCATACAAACCAAGTTTGGTCTTTAGTAGATCCTCCCGATGGAATTATTCCAATAGGGTGTAAATGGATCTACAAGAGAAAACTTGGGCCTGATGGAAAGGTACTGACCTACAAGGCACGATTGGTGGCAAAAGGTTATACTCAAAGACAAGGAGTTGACTATGATGAAACTTTTTCACCAGTCGCAATGTTCAAGTCCATAAGAATCCTTATTGCCATTGGTGCATGGTATGACTATGAGATATGGCAAATGGATGTGAAGACTGCATTCCTTAATGGAAACATTAAGGAAGAGATCTATATGATGCAGCCTGAGGGATTCACATCCATGGAAAGCGAGCATAAGGTATGTAAGCTTCAGAGATCAATTTATGGTCTCAAACAAGCATCAAGAAGTTGGAACCAGAAATTTGATGAAACAATAAAGGATTTTGGTTTCATCAAGAACCCGGAGGAACCGTGCGTGTACAAGAAAGTAGTTAAGGATGCTGTAACATTCTTAGTACTTTATGTTGATGACATCTTACTCATTGGGAATGATGTAGGGATATTGCAGTCAACAAAGATATGGTTTTCAGGTAGATTCTCGATGAAGGATTTGAGTGAGGCATCCTATATTCTAGGGATACAGATATATAGAGATAGATCTAAGAGAATGATAGGAATTACTCAAACTACCTACATCGACACTATATTGAAAAGGTTTTCAATGGATGAGTCCAAGAGAGGACATCTACCTATGTGTCATGGAGTCTCTCTATCCAAGTCTATGTGTCCCAAGATTGACGAAGAGATAGAGAAAAAGACACACATACCATATGCGTAGGCCATAGGGAGTATCATGTATGAGATGATATCTACCAGACCGGATGTGGCATTTGCTCTGAGTGTCATGAGCAGATATCAAGCCAATCCCGGTCAAATGCATTGGAAAGCCGTGAAGGATATTCTTAAGTACTTGAGAATAACTAAGAATATATTCATGGTTTACGGAGGAAGAGAACTGAAATTGGAAGGTTATACCGACTCTAGCTTCCAAAGTGACGTGGATGACTCGAAGTCAACCTCTTGATTTGTGTTCATGCTCAATGTCGGTGTTGTCTCTTGGAATAGTTCCAAGCAGGACACCATAGCGGATTCCACCACTGAGGCAGAATATATTGCGGCATCAGCTGCTGCTAAAGAGGCAGTTTGGATGAGGAATTTCGTCCAAGAGTTGGGCGTTATTCCTGAAGCTGTTGGTCCAGTCCCGGTGTACTGTGACAGCACGGGTGCCGTTGCTCAGGCAAAGGAACCAAGGTCTCATCAGAGATCCAAACACGTACTGAGGAAATACCACATCATCCGGGAGATCGTGGAAAGAGGAGACATCATTGTCGAGAGAGTGGCCTCTGCAGACAATATCACTGATCCGCTTACTAAGCCCTTGCCAGGACCATTATTTGACAAACACGCGAAGCAATGGGACTACGTAGTATGACTAGTTGGCTTTAGGGCAAGTGGGAGATTGAAAGAATGGGTGCCCGGTGAGCCAACTTGTGGCTAAGGGCTTTTATGACTCTATGTATAAACAATATTTTGTTTAATATAATTTACACTTTTATAATGGCATTTAGTTTATCTTTTATCATATTATTATGTTGTGACATACTATAAGATGTTTAGATGAAGACCTTGAATATATTATAGTGTATGTAAGATGTGGTAGCACATGGGGATGGCTGTCTTGAAACACATCTTATAGTCACTGTATATTCTAAACAGTTCCTAGTCGATTGAGCCGTCCGTTAATAAGGATAAGGATCGCTCGAGATTGAGACTAGCATTTGCGATGCCGAGTACCACGTTTCATTGGTATGGAACATAGAGATGTTCAAAGCATGCAAATGGATATTCATATGATGAATGATCGAACTACCCTATCCGGACTTTCCAAGTGGTTATCACTTATCGAGTGGATAAAGTCCGAGGTTTTGGTTGTACACCATTAGTCCTTATTACTTGAAACATCATTGAGACTCTATATGCTAGTGTTGTGCTTTGACTCGTTTACCGACTCTATTAGGGTCATCAGGTGTCGGGATTGGGTACAGTTATGACACATATAGGAGTCGATGCTTTGTTGTCAAGGATTCACCACATACTTGCGAGTGTGGATATCCGATGCAATCTGAGGAGATATTAGTGTGACGAATCTCTCGCCAGAGTACATGATGTGTTTTAAGAAATGGTTTCTTAGTAGCACATGCGATGTCACTATTTGATCTTCAAGATGCATTGCATTGTTATCGAATCTCGAACGACTCTCGATTTACCAATGGTTGTTGATTCGATCGGGATATATGGATGAAGGGACCGTACTGTACTCTAACCAAAATCTATTGGTTCTTGCAGGCACTATCAGTGATACCTATGGAATCATGGGGCGATGTTGCTAGGCGCTCTTACCATGATTCGATGGGCAAGTCGAAAATTGTTGTTCCGTGTCACAAGGAGTTGTGAGCCCACGGCTAGCTGTATCCCTGAACCATTGAGGGTCACACAAGTAATGGATTTTTAATCCCCATTAAGATAATTAAATTTAAAGAGTTGAATTTAATGAATAAAGAAGTGGGACTTCTTATTTAATAGTAGAGGGAGTAAGATTTCCTAAAATGACATAGTGATTGACATTTTTGGAAACCACTGAATTCGGATTCAGAAAATTTATCTTGACTTTAAAAGATGCAGAAATGGTTTCTGTGCACATTGGTGAAATTGGTTTATCAATCTGAGTCACGATGAATTTTATATTAATTTCTGAACATGCGGGCTTTGCTTGTCAGGCTTGAACTTATGACTAATGGGCCCTAAGTTGTTAGCAGTCCACATTATAAATAAGTTATTGCAGTACAGAAATTACACAACCTAGGTCATAATTTCGAAAACCTAGAGAGCCTCCTCTCTTGAAATTCGGCCGACCCCTCACCCTCTCTCACAGAGTTCGAAAATCCAGTCTGTGAATTTTGAATTTGCAGACTGATTTAACAGATCATATCTGTTCTATCTCATCATAAAAACTTCTGACAGACTTTCTAGTGCAGTCTATCAGAGGGATTAAACTTCTGTTCGTGGACCTGATTGAAGAATTGTTCGTTCATCAGTTCCTGGGATATACAACAAGAGCAGTTTAATCTGTTGGTGTCCATAATCTTGCTTCGAGATTTTAAGGTAAAATTTATATTGTTTACATTTTATATTATTAATTTTAATCGTAGGAATTTGATACCCATATGGAATCGTTCCATATAAATTTTTTAAAACTTCCGCTGCACCGGGTATCACTTTATTTTTCGATCCGGAGAACGACCGTGTTCCAACACTGCCCAGAAATGTGGGTTCGTAACAGGGTTAGAGGCTGAACTCAGAGAAGGGCTCGGGGCTGGTCGACGCTTTAGGGAGTTACGAAAATGACGCTTCGAGCGGAATTCAATTTGGATGAGTTTTCCCTAAGTTTTAAGCCTTGAGACTAAAGAGGGGCAGAATTTTAGGCAAATAGATTTATGTTTGGGTTTGAGCTTGTAAGTCAAGAATAAAAATAGACTCGGGTTAAATGGTACGGGACTGGAATTAACTTAAGAGGTTAGGAGAGTGCTGTTTCAAGAAGAATCTCTTTTGGGCAAGTATCGAGCGAGTTATAAGATTGTAGGACGTACCGCTCCTTTCACCTAAGTGCTTTAACCATGGTTTAGACTCTCGCCCTTGGTACTTCCCTAAATCACCATTTCCAGTCATTCACCATCCAGTCCTTTGCATGTTCATTGAGTCAGTATCTTCGTAAACTTTACATCAACATGTGCATGCTAAGTCTCAAATTCAATAAAGGAAAGAAATAATTTTGAACGATGTGAGATGGTTGTGACTACATATTCAAATGTTTGTGTGGGGCTGAAAGACGTTTTGGCCTCCCTTACCAAATCATTATGGGTTTTCTTACCTTAGCATGTGTTTGTGTGGGGCCGGAGCTATTCTGGTCTCCCTTACCAATATAGGGCACGATCAGGTTGGGTTTCATCTCGACCTCCTTGCGGCATTGTGCACTATAGCCATGATCATGATCGCAATCACAGAGTCACAATTCATGGATCGGAGTTCACTCAAAATTCTTATGACCATGTTCCAGTACATTTTTATGCTATTCATTGAGTTATTTGACTTAGTCTTGCACATGTCATATTCATGCATTTATTCTTTATACATGCTCATTACTTTTAAGTACAGGGGCACTAACGGTTATTTTGTTACGCACTATTTTAAATTCTGTGTGTGCTTGTACCTATGTAGTAATCGTTATCCCCCCTCCCCATAGTCTTGCTGGGCCTTTTAGACTCACCCCACTTCTTCCTACTTTCAGGTGAGGACGAGTATTAGTGGACTGAGGGAAAGGATCCCCTGGGTGAGGTTCCCGTAGGCGCAGGCCTTTGACCGTGGCTCCATTTATTTTTCCGCTGTGTCTTTTCAGTTTGAATGTTTGTAATAAATTACATTTCTACTTTCTCGTTTTATTTGGTACCAGGATGTGTTTCCCTGTGTAAGAACATTTGTTATGTATCGCTTTTATTTATGGTTTTCCGCTGGGGGTGCTTAGTTGTCATGTTACTTTGCTTTTGGGACTTGTTGGAATGTTTGGGAGATTTTATTTAAAATATTTTGAACTGCTGTTTGCGTTTGGTGGTTTGTTATATAAACAAACAGGTCATACCGAAATTTTTAGTAAATTTTTGAAAACCCGCTTATTATTCTTTTTTATTTATTTTAGTAGTAGTAGCTAGTCGTTTCAGTAGAGGTACTGAGGAGGCCACTTTGAAGCTAGAAAGCCGGATGCGTGCAGAGCATCTAGAGTTGTTTTCATTTCCTGTATTTCTTTTGAAATTTGTTGTAATCTGTGAGAATCCGATGTAATAGGAACTCTTCTATTGTAATATCTGTTTTATTCCACAGACTTAATTTCGAGGACGAAATTTATTAAGTGGGGGAGAATGTAGCGATCCGTATCCAAAATGAGTAATTAACTTGTTAATCATGATTAAAATTTAATAAAACATGATTAAGAAAATTTCAGATAAATCTAAGGAGTTCAAAAATAGATTAAGAACGCTCGAAAATAGTTTGGAGGGTTCCGAGTTAAGGGATAGATCAGAAGCTTGTTGGAACACGGTCGTTCTTCGGATCGAAAAATTGATACCCGGTGCAGCGGAAGTTTTAAAATTTTATATGGAACGATTCCATATGGATATCAAATTCCTACGATTAAAATTGATAATATAAAATTTAAACAATATAAATTTTACCTTAAAATCTCGAAGCGAGATTATGGACACCAACAGATTAAACTGCTCTTGTTGTATATCCCAGGAACTGATAAACAAACAATTCTTCAATCAGGTCCACGAACAGAAATTTAATCCCTCTGATAGACTGCACTAGAAAGTCTATCAGAAGTTTCTACGATGATATGGAACAGATATGATCTGTTAAATCAGTCTACAAATTCAAAAATTCACAGACTGAATTTTCGAACTCTGTGAGAGAGGGGGAGGGGTCGGCCGAAAACCCTAAGAGAGAGCTCTCTAGGATTTTGAAATTATGACATGTGTTATGTAATTTCTGCATTGCAATAACTTATTTATAATGTGGGCTGCTAACAGCTTAGGGCCCATTAGTCATAAGTTCAAACCTGACAAGAAAAGCCCGCATGTTCAGAAATTAATATAAAATTCATCGTGACTCAGATTGATAAACCAATTTCACCAATGTGCACAGAAACCATTTCTGCATCTTTTAAAGTCAAGATAAATTTTCTGAATCCGAATTCAGTGGTTTCCAAAAATGTCCATCAATATGTCATTTTAGAAAATCTTACTCCCTCTACTTTTAAATAATAAGTCCCACTTGTTTATTCACTAAATTTAACTCTTTAAATTTAATTATCTCAACGGGGATTAAAAATTCATTACTTGTGTAACCCTCAATGGTTCAAGGATACAGCTAGCCGTGGGCTCACAACTCCTTGTGACTCGGAACAATAATTTTCGACTTACCCATCGAATCATGATAAGAGCGCCTAGCAACATCGCCCCATGATTCCCTAGGTATCACTGATAGTGCCTGCAAGAACAAATAGATTTTGGTTAGCGTACAGTACGGTCCCTTCATCCATATATCCCGATCGAATCAACAATCATTGGTAAATCGAGAGTCGTTCGAGATTCGATAACTATGCAATGCATCTTGAAGATCAAATAGTGACATCGCATGTGCTACTAGGAAACCAAGTAACCTAAAACACATCATGTACTCTGGCCAGAGATTCGTCACACTAATATCTCTTCAGATTGCATAGGATATCCACACTTGCAAGTATGTGGTGAATCCTTGACAACAAAGCATCGACTCCTATATGTGTCGTAACTGTACCCAATCCCGATACCTGATGACCCCAATAGAGTCGGTAAACGAGTCAAAGTACAGTACTAGCATATAGAGTCTCAATGATGTTTCAAGTAGTAAGGACTAATGGTGTACAACCAAAACCGCGGACTTTATCCACTCGATAAGTGATAAACACTTGGAAAGTCCGGATAGGGTAGTTCGATCATTCATCATATTAATATCCATTTTCATGCTTTGAACATCTCTATGTTCCATACCAATGAAACGTGGTACTCGGCATCGCAAATTCTAGTCTCAGTCTCGAGCGATCCCTATCCTTATTAACGGACGGCTCAATCGACTAGGAACTGTTTAGAATATACAGTGACTTTAAGATGTGTTTCATGATAGCCATCCCCATGTGCTACCACATCTTACATACACTATAGTATATTCAAGGTCTTCATCTAAACATCTTATAGTATGTCACAACATAATAATATGATAAAAGATAAAGTAAATTCCATTATAAAAGTGTAAATTATATTAACCAAAAGATTGTTTCTACATAGAGTCATAAAAGCCCTTAACCACAAGTTGGCTCACCGGGCACCCACTCTTTCAATCTCCCACTTGCCCTAAAGCCAACTAGTCATACTACGTAGTCCCATTGCTTCGCGATGTTTGTCAAATAATGGTCCTGGCAAGGTCTTAGTAAGTGGATCAGCGATATTGTCTGCAGAGGCCACTCTCTCGACAGTGATGTCTCCTCTTCCCATGATCTCCCGGATGATATGGTATTTCCTCAGTACGTGTTTGGATCTTTGATGAGACCTTGGTTCCTTTACCTGAGCAACGGCACCCGTGTTGTCACAGTACACCGGGACTGGACCAACAGCTTCAGGAATAATGTCCAACTCTTGGACGAAATTCCTCATCCAAACGGCCTCTTTAGCAGCAGCTGATGCCGCAATGTATTCTGCCTCAGTGGTGGAATCCGCTGTGGTGTCCTCCTTGGAACTCTTCCAAGAGACAGCACCGCCATTGAGTATGAACACAAATCCAGAGGTTGACTTCGAGTTATCCACGTCACTTTGGAAGCTAGAGTCGGTATAGCCTTTCAATTTCAGTTCTCTTCCTCCATAAACCATGAATATATTCTTAGTTCTTCTCAAGTACTTAAGAATATCCTTCACGGCTTTCGAATGCATTTGACCGGGATTGGCTTGATATCTGCTCGTGACACTCAGAGCAAATGCCACATCCGGTCTGCTAGATATCATCCCATACATGATACTCCCTATGGCTGACGCATATGGTATGTGTGTCATTTTCTCTATCTCTTCGTCAGTCTTGGGACACATAGACTTAGATAGATAGACTCCATGACACATAGGTAGATGTCCTCTCTTGGACTCATCCATTGAAAACCTTTTCAATATAGTGTCGATGTAGGTAGCTTGAGTAAGTCCTATCATTCTCTTAGATCTATCTCTATAGATCTGTATCCCTAGAATATAGGACGCCTCACCCAAATCCTTCATCGAGAATCTACTTGATAACCATATCTTTGTTGACTGCAACATCCCTACATCATTCCCAATGAGTAAGATGTCATCAACATAAAGTACTAAGAATGTCCCAGCATCCTTAACTACTTTCTTGTACACGCACGGTTCCTCCGGGTTCTTGATGAAACCAAAATCCTTTATTGTTTCATCAAATTTCTGGTTCCAACTTCTTGATGCTTGTTTGAGACCATAGATCGATCTCTGAAGCTTGCATACCTTATGCTCACTTCCCATGGATGTGAATCCCTCGGGCTGCATCATATAGATTTCTTCCTTAATGTTTCCATTAAGAAATGCAGTCTTCACATCCATTTGTCATATCTCATAGACATACCATGCTGCTATGGCAATAAGGATTCTTATGGACTTAAACATTGCGACTGATGAAAAAGTTTCATCATAGTCAACTCCTTGTCTTTGAGTATAACCTTTTGCCACCAATCGTGCCTTGTAGGTCAGTACATTTCCATCAGGCCCAAGTTTTCTCTTATAGATCCATTTACACCCTATTGGAACAATTCCATCGGGAGGATCTACTAAAGAGCAAACTTGGTTTGTATGCATCGAATATATTTCTGACTGCATAGCTTCAAGCCATAAATTCGAATCCGCATCAGAAATTGCTTCCTTGAAGTTTCTTGGATCACATCCAATGTCGGGTTCACTTTGATCCCCTTCAAGAAGAAGACCATATCTAATAGGAGGCCTAGAAGTCCTCTCGGATCTTCTAGTAATAGGCGTGTCAATCAATGGTTCCTGAGGTGTAGGATCATTATTTTGTATCTCGGGTTCTTCTCGAATTTCTTCGAGTTCCATCATCATGCCTTTCTTATCCAATAAGAACTCCTTCTCCAAGAAGGTGTCATTCCTTGAAACAAACACTTTTGTTTCAGTAGGATGATAGAAATAATATCCGATTGAATTCTTCGGATACCCTACAAAATAACATAAGGTGGATCGACTATCCAACTTATCTCCCACTGTCTGCTTCACGTAAGCAGGACATCCCCAAATCCTAAAGTACGAATACTTAGGAGCTTTGCCATTTCATAACTCGTATGGTGTTTTGTTCACTACTTTAGTGTGGACGTTGTTCAACAACAATACCGCCGTTTCAAGAGCATAACCCCAAAACAAAGGTGGGAGCTCAGTGAAGCTCATCATAGATCAAACTATGTCCAACAATGTTCGATTGCGACGCTCCGAAACTCCATTCAGCTGAGGTGTCATAGGGGGAGTCCACTGAGAGAGAATCTCATTCTCTTTTAGATAGCTCAAAAACTCGGTACTCAAGTATTCTCCACCTCGATCCGATTGAAGTACTTTAATACTCTTACCTAGTTTGTTTTCTACTTCAGCCTTGAATTTTTTGAACTTTTCAAATGATTCAGACTTATATTTCATCAAATATAAGTACCCATACCTAGAATAATCATCAGTAAAGGTAATGAAGTAGGTGTGACCATATTTTGTACCATTACTAAATGGTCCGCAAACATCTGTATGGATCAAATCCAATAGATTTTGACTACGCTCAGGTTTTCCTTTGAAAAGAGATTTAGTCATTTTTCCTTTCAGGCTGGACTCACAAGTAGGTAGAGATTTAATATCAGACATATCAAACATGCCCTCTCCCACTAGTTTGTTCATCCTCCTTGAGGAAATATGACCTAGCCTAACATGCCAAAGGTTTGTCGGGTTTTGACTATCGTTTTCCTTTTGTTCGTTGTTACCGGTTTATCAACATAATTTATTGGAACGTCTTTTAATTTTAAGTTATATAGATCATTTTCAAGTTGTCCATTTCCAATCAAACATTCATTCTTGTAAATATTGCAAATCTCATTCACAAAATTGCAAGAAAAAACCATCTCTATCAAGCATAGAAACAGAAATAATGTTTTTAATCAAGTCTGGAACAAATAAGACATCTTTCAAAAGTAACTTAAAATCGTTCTGCAAAATTAAATAAACGTCTCCCACAGCTTTGGCTTCAACTCTAGAACCATTTTCGAGCCTCAGCTGGGTCTCATCCATCCTAAGCTTGCGACTTCTTGTCATCACCTGCAAATCATTGCAAATGTGAGATCTACATCCGGTATCCAATACCCAAGAAGTAGTGTTAAGTGAAACATTTATTTCAATATAAAACATACCCATCGCAGTTCGCAACTGCTCAAGATATTCCTTGCATTTACGTTTCCAATGACCGGGTTTCTTGCAGTAATGGCAAACATCCTTGAATTTTTCCATGTTTGAAGTCTTTGTCTTGTTCTTCTTCTTGGGTCCGGTTTTCTTGGATGGAGCAGAACGTTTCTTACACTTTGTACTTGGCCCCTTCTTAGCAGAAGAAGAGGAGCCCACCAAGAGAACCGGTTTATCCTTCTTTAAAGTGGCTTCATAAGTTACAAGCATATTGACCATCTCTTCAAGGGAGGCCTCTATCTTGTTCATATTGAAATTCACCACAAAACCGTCAAACGATGAAGGAAGAGAAAGAAGTAATAAGTCCACATTGAGTTCATGCTCCAATACCAATTCAAGCGTTACCAACTTCTGAATGAGCCAAATCACGCGTACCCCATGATCACGGACCAAAGTCCCTTCACGCATGCGACACGTCATTAACTTTTTTACAGTAGCGAACCTCTCAGCTCTCGATTGAGCCCCAAAAAGTTCCTTGAGTTGTGCGTGAATGTCAGCAGCATTCACGGTATCCTCAAATCGCCTCTGGAGTTCATCAGACATCGAAGCTTGTATATAGCATTTGGCCTTGATATCATGGTCCCACCATTTATCAAGTTTGGCCAACTCTTCCGGACTTATATCAGCTGGTGCTTCCTTCGGAGGAGATTTTTCTAACACGTAGAACATCTTCTCTGAGGTCAAGACAATCTTCAACTTACGGAACCATTCCGTATAGTTTGCGTCAGTCAGTTTGTTTTGTTCGAGAATAGAGAATAGTGGATTGCGCGAATTCATCTTAATGAAATACTGAAAAGAAACAGACAATAATCAGTGATTGTTTAATTAATTTACTAAGACATAAAATAAGGCGAAATTTATTTTATGAATCTCACTCCTACTATTTTAACGATTTCACTACCCTCTAGTGAAAACGAAAAACATTTTCTTTATTGGGAACATGGAGTCCAATTGACAAACTATAGTCTCGAATAATATCATCCAACCATAATTTTCAAATGGTAGAGCTCAATTGCTTCCAAAGCTCCATGTTTTTACCTCATGTCCAATAAGGGCCCAATAATATGACGCCGTTTATTGTGACACGTCAAGATGACCCATCAATATTAAGTTGTGATGGACGGTCGCCATGTGGATCCCCAATAATATGAGCCAATCCGATGGGAGTTCCATCCAACTTACAACATGTGTCGATCCAATGTACATCTTTCCGACGAACGGGCCTCCCCAATAATATGAGTCGGACCGTATCCGTGGGTAGCATCTCATACATTGATCGTTAATGGAAGGTAGGAACATTTAAACAATATTTAAATTTCCTTTATTTATCTTGATATCAATTTTAAATCATATTTAAAATGATGGATTTTTTTAATTTTGAAAATTTGTCTCATCATTTAAAATTTGTATGCTTGCGGGATTCATACAATTTAGTCTAAACATGCATACAACAATAATATCATATATTATATTTTAGGATGATCGATTCCATTACTAATCGATCCGTGGTTGCCAATCACGAGTCTAGGTCCAATCCTAGGTGATATGCAAGTATGCAATGCAATCCTATTACATTGTGCTTCCAATTTACATTTCTTCAGTCTTTATCATTTCTTGCTGGTCCCACCTCCATCTTCAAAATCTCCCACTATTTATAGTGAATTTACAATAAATTACTATGACAAATAAAGGGATACATTATAGGGGTGGGAACGGGCCATAAACCAAGCCACTTTTATTACAAATGATAAAATCAAATTTGGGCCATAAACCAGACCCATTAATAAAACCCAACAATCAATAATAAAGCCAAATGTAAACAACCTAACATACACCTATAATATTAGTCATGGCAATCGATCATCCTTATCCAATAACTTTTAATTCAAAAATTAATTTATTGGATATCATGCAATAAATATAAATAGATAAAATCATATTTCATACATAAAATCATATTTTATCTAATTTATCCATAAAATCATATTTTACATATAAAATCCAATTTTATACATAAAATCATATTTTATTATCGATTGTACCAAAATTAATAATTAAAGATTTAATTTATTGGATTAAAATTATAAATTTCCAAAATTCAAAATTTATCCAAAAATTAATTTTTTCTTAAAAATTTTTGGCTCAAACAATTTTGACCCATTTTCTCGTGGACCAACTGAAACAATTTTCAATCGGGCCAAAAACTGGGCTCGATAACAATTAACGGGCTGAAATTCAAAATTTCAAAAAATTAAAATTTTAATTTTTCTGGGCTGCCCGGGACGATCCTGGGCAGTCCCCGACAATCGGGCCGGGGGCCCAACCCTTCGCTGGGCCGCTCGGCGCGGCCCAGCTGCGCGCAGGGAAGCGGCCAACAAGCAGTCCCCCGGAAAATTAAAATTTTTTTTTTCGTTTTATTTTTCTGAAAAATCGAGGCTTGTACAATTGAACAATATTTTAATCGTAAAATCCGAGAACAGCCTATCTCTGATACCACTGTTGGAACACGGTCGTTCTTCGGATCGAAAAATTGATATCCGGTGCAGCGGAAGTTTTAAAATTTTATATGGAACGATTCCATATGGGTATCAAATTCCTACGATTAAAATTGATAATATAAAATTTAAACAATATAAATTTTACCTTAAAATCTCGAAGCGAGATTATGGACACCAACAGATTAAACTGCTCTTGTTGTATATCCCAGGAACTGATGAACGAAAAATTCTTCAATCAGGTCCGCGAACAAAAATTTAATCCCTCTGATAGACTGCACTAGAAAGTCTACCAAAAGTTTCTACGATGAGATGGAACAGATATGATCTGTTAAATCAGTCTACAAATTCAAAAATTCACAGACTGAATTTTCGAACACTGTGAGAGAGAGGGGGAGGGGTCGGCCGAAAACCCTAAGAGAGGGCTCTCTAGGTTTTCGAAATTATGACCTGTGTTATGTAATTTTTTCACTGCAATAACTTATTTATAATGTGGGCTGCTAACAGCTTAGGGCCCATTAGTCATAAGTTCAACCCTGACAAGCAAAGCCCGCATGTTTAGAAATTAATATAAAATTTATCGTGACTCAGATTGATAAACCAATTTCACCAATGTGCACAGAAAATATTTCTGCATCTTTTAAAGTCAAGATAAATTTTCTGAATCCGAATTCAGTGGTTTCCAAAAATGTCCATTACTATGTCATTTTAGGAAATCTTACTCCCTCTACTTTTAAATAAGAAGTCCCACTTCTTTATTCACTAAATTTAACTCTTTAAATTTAATTATCTCAATGGGGATTAAAAATCCATTACTTGTGTGACCCTCAATGGTTCAGGGATACAGCTAGCCGTGGGCTCACAACTCCTTGTGACTCGGAACAACAATTTCCGACTTTCCCATCGAATCATGATAAGAGCGCCTAGCAACATCGCCCCATGATTCCCTAGGTATCACTGATAGTCCCTGCAAAAACCAATAGATTTTGGTTAGCGTACAGTACGGTCCCTTCATCCATATATCCTGATCGAATCAACAACCATTGGTAAATCGAGAGTCGTTCGAGATTCGATAACTATGTAATGCATCTTGAAGATCAAATAGTGACATCGCATGTGCTACTAGGAAACCAAGTAACCTAAAAAATATCATGTACTCTGGCCAGAGATTCGTCACACTAATATCTCCTCAGATTGCATAGGATATCCACACTTGCAAGTATGTGGTGAATCCTTGACAACAAAGCATCGACTCCTATATGTGTCGTAACTGTACCCAATCCCGATACCTGATGACCCGAATAGAGTCGATAAACGAGTCAAAGTACAGTACTAGCATATAGAGTCTCAATGATGTTTCAAGTAGTAAGGACTAATGGTGTACAACCAAAACCGCGGACTTTATCCACTCGATAAGTGATAACCACTTGGATAGTCCGGATAGGGTAGTTCGATCATTCATCATATGAATATCCATTTGCATGCTTTGAACATCTCTATGTTTCATACCAATGAAACGTGGTACTCGGCATCGCAAATGCTAGTCTCAGTCTCGAGCGATCCTTATCCTTATTAACGGACAGATCAATCGACTAGAAACTGTTTAGAATATACAGTGACTTTAAGATGTATTTCATGATAGCCATCCCCATGTGCTACCACATCTTACATACACTATAGTATATTCAAGGTCTTCATCTAAACATCTTATAGTATATCACAACATAATAATATGATAAAAGATAAAGTAAATGCCATTATAAAAGTGTAAATTATATTAACCAAAAGATTGTTTATACATAGAGTCATAAAAGCCCTTAACCACAAGTTGGCTCACCGGGCACCCACTCTTTCAATCTCCCACTTGCCCTAAAGCCAACTAGTCATACTACGTAGTCCCATTGCTTCGCGATGTTTGTCAAATAATGGTCCTGGCAAAGTCTTAGTAGGTGGATCAGCGATATTGTCTGCAGAGGCCACTCTCTCGACAGTGATGTCTCCTCTTCCCACGATCTTCCGGATGATGTGGTATTTCCTCAGTACGTGTTTGGATCTTTGATGAGACCTTGGTTCCTTTGCCTGAGCAATGGCACCCGTGTTGTCACAGTACACCGAGACTGGACCAACAGCTTCAGGAATGATGCCCAACTCTTGGACGAAATTCCTCATCCAAACGGCCTCTTTAGCAGCAGCTGATGCCGCAATGTATTCTGCCTCAGTGGTGGAATCCGCTGTGGTGTCCTGCTTGGAACTCTTCCAAGAGACAGCACCGCCATTGAGTATGAACACAAATCCAGAGGTTGACTTCGAGTCATCCACGTCACTTTGGAAGCTAGAGTCGGTATAGCCTTCTAATTTCAGTTCTCTTCCTCCATAAACCATGAATATATTCTTAGTTCTTCTCAAGTACTTAAGAATATCCTTCACGGCTTTCCAATGCATTTGACCGGGATTGGCTTGATATCTGCTCGTGACACTCAGAGCAAATGCCACATCCGGTCTGGTAGATATCATCCCATACATGATACTCCCTATGGCTGACGCATATGGTATGTGTGTCATTTTCTCTATCTCTTCGTCAGTCTTGGGACACATAGACTTGGATAGAGAGACTCCATGACACATAGGTAGATGTCCTCTCTTGGACTCATCCATTGAAAACCTTTTCAATATAGTGTCGATGTAGGTAGCTTGAGTAAGTCCTATCATTCTCTTAGATCTATCTCTATAGATCTGTATCCCTAGAATATAGGACGCCTCACCCAAATCCTTCATCGAGAATCTACTTGATAACCATATCTTTGTTGACTGCAACATCCCTACATCATTCCCAATGAGTAAGATGTCATCAACATAAAGTACTAAGAATGTCACAGCATCCTTAACTACTTTCTTGTACACGCACGGTTCCTCCGGGTTCTTGATGAAACCAAAATCCTTTATTGTTTCATCAAATTTTTGGTTCCAACTTCTTGATGCTTGTTTGAGACCATAGATCGATCTCTGAAGCTTGAATACCTTATGCTCACTTCCCATGGATGTGAATCCTCCGGGCTGCATCATATAGATTTTTTCCTTAATGTTTCCATTAAGAAATGCAGTCTTCACATCCATATGCCATATCTCATAGTCATACCATGCTGCTATGGCAATAAGGATTCTTATGGACTTGAACATTGCGACTGGTGAAAAAGTTTCATCGTAGTCAACTCCTTGTCTTTGAGTATAACCTTTTGCCACCAATCGTACCTTGTAGCTCAGTACCTTTCCATCAGGACCAAGTTTTCTCTTATAGATCCATTTACACCCTATTGGAACAATTCCATCGGGAGGATCTACTAAAGACCAAACTTGGTTTGTATGCATCGAATCTATTTCTGACTGCATAGCTTCAAGCCATAAATTCGAATCCGCATCAGAAATTGCTTCCTTGAAGTTTCTTGGATCACATCCAATGTTGGGTTCACTTTGATCCCCTTCAAGAAGAAGAACATATCTAATAGGAGGCCTAGAAGTCCTCTCGTATCTTCTAGTAATAGGCGTGTCAATCAATGGTTCCTGAGGTGTAGGATCATTATTTTGTATCTCGGGTTCTTCTCGAATTTCTTCGAGTTCCATCATCATGCCTTTCTTATCCAATAAGAACTCCTTCTCCAAGAAGGTGGCATTCCTTGAAACAAACACTTTTGTTTCAGTAGGATGATAGAAATAATATCCGATTGAATTCTTCGGATACCCTACAAAATAACATAAGGTGGATCGACTATCTAACTTATCTCCCACTGTCTGCTTCACGTAAGCAGGACATCCCCAAATCCTCAAGTACGAATACTTAGGAGCTTTGTCATTTCATAACTCGTATGGTGTTTTGTTCACTGCTTTAGTATGGACGTTTTTCAACAACAATACCGCCGTTTCAAGAGCATAGCCCCAAAATGAAGGTGGGAGCTCAGTGAAGCTCATCATAGATCGAACCATGTCCAACAATGTTCGATTGCGACGCTCCGAAACTCCATTCAGCTGAGGTGTCATAGGAGGAGTCCACTGAGAGAGAATCTCATTCTCTTTTAGATAGCTCAAAAACTCGGTACTCAAGTATTCTCCACCTCGATCCGATTGAAGTACTTTAATACTCTTACCTAGTTTGTTTTCTACTTCAGCCTTGAATTTTTTGAACTTTAATGAAGTAGGTGTGACCATATTTTGTACCATTACTAAATGGTCCGCAAACATCTGTATGGATCAAATCCAATAGATTTTGACTACGCTCAAGTTTTCCTTTGAAAAGAGATTTAGTCATTTTTCCTTTCAGGCAGGACTCACAAGTAGGTAGAGAGTTAATATCAGACATATCAAACATGCCCTCTCCCACTAGCTTGTTCATCCTCCTTGAGGAAATATGACCTAGCCTAGCATGCCAAAGGTTTTCCGGGTTTTGACTATCGTTTTCCTTTTGTTCGTTGTTACCGATTTATCAACATAATTTATTGGAACGTCTTTTAATTTTAAGTTATATAGATCATTTTCAAGTTGTCCATTTCCAATCAAACATTCATTCTTGTAAATATTGAAAATCTCATTCACAAAATTGCAAGAAAAAACCATCTCTATCAAGCATAGAAACAGAAATAAAGTTTTTAATCAAGTCTGGAACAAATAAAACATCTTTCAAAAGTAACTTAAAATCGTTCTGCAAAATTAAATAAACGTCTCCCACAGCTTTCGCTTCAACTCTAGAACAATTTCCGAGCCTCAGCTGGGTCTCATCCATCCTAAGCTTGCGACTTCTTGTCATCACCTGCAAATCATTGCAAATGTGAGATCCACATCCGGTATCCAATACCCAAGAAGTAGTGTTAAGTGAAACATTTATTTCAATATAAAAAATACCCTTCGCAGTTCGCAACTGCTCAAGATATTCCTTGCAGTTACGTTTCCAATGACCGGGTTTCTTGCAGTTATGGCAAACATCCTTGGATTTTTCCATGTTTGAAGCCTTTGTCTTGTTCTTCTTCTCGGGTCCGGTTTTCTTGGATGGGGCAGAATGTTTCTTACCCTTTGTACTTGGCCCCTTCTTAGCAGAAGAAGAGGAGCCCACCAAGAGAACCGGTTTATCCTTCTTTAAAGTGGCTTCATAAGTTACAAGCATATTGACCATCTCTTCAAGGGAGGCCTCTATCTTGTTCATATTGAAATTCACCACAAAACCGTCAAACGATGAAGGAAGAGAGAGAAGTAATAAGTCCACATTGAGTTCATGCTCCAATACCAATTCAAGCGTTACCAACTTCTGAATGAGCCAAATCACGCGTACCCCATGATCACGGACCGAAGTCCCTTCACGCATGCGACACGTCATTAACTCTTTTACAGTAGCGAACCTCTCAGCTCTCGATTGAGCCCAAAAAAGTTCCTTGAGTTGTGCGTGAATGTCAGCAGCATTCATGGTATCCTCAAATCGCCTCTGGAGTTCATCAGACATCGAAGCTTGTATATAGCATTTGGCCTTGATATCATGGTCCCACCATTTATCAAGTTTGGCCAACTCTTCCGGACTTATATCAGCTGGTGCTTCCTTCGGAGGAGATTTTTCTAACACGTAGAACATCTTCTCCGAGGTCAAGACAATCTTCAACTTACGGAACCATTCCGTATAGTTTGCGCCAGTCAGTTTGTTTTGTTCGATAATAGAGAATAGTGGATTGCGCGAATTCATCTTAATGAAATACTGAAAAGAAACAGACAATAATCAGTGATTGTTTAATTAATTTACTAAGACATAAAATAAGGCGAAATTTATTTTATGAATCTCACTCCCACTATTTTAACGATTTCACTACCCTCTAGTGAAAACGAGAAACATTTTGTTTAGTGGGAACATGGAGTCCAATTGACAAACTATAGTCCCGAATAATATCAGCCAACCATAATTTTTAAATGGTAGAGCCCAATTGCTTCCAAAGCAACCTCCATGTTTTTACCTCATGTCCAATAAGGGCCCAATAATATGACGCCGTTTATTGTGACATGTCAAGATGACCCATCAATATTAAGTTGTGATGGACGGTCGCCATGCGGATCTCCAATAATATGAGCCAATCCGATGGGAGTTCCATCCAACTTACAACATGTGTCGATCCAATGTACAGCTTTCCGACGAACGGGCCCCCCCAATAATATGAGCCGAACCGTATCCACGGGTAGCATCTCATACATTGATCGTTGATGGAAGGTAGGAACATTTAAACAATATTTAAATTTCCTTTATTAATCTTGATATCAATTTTAAATCATATTTAAAATGAGGGATTTTTTTAATTTTGAAAATTTGTCTCATCATTTAAAATTTGTATGCTTGCGGGATTCATACAATTTAGTCTAAACATGCATACAACGATAATATCATATATTATATTTTAGGATGATCGATTCCCTTACTAATCGATCCGTGGTTGCCAATCACGAGTCTAAGTCCAATCCTAGGTGATATGCAAGTATGCAATGCAATCATATTACATTGTGCTTCCAATTTACATTTCTTCAGTCTTTATCATTGCTTGCTGGTCCCACCTCCATCTTCAAAATCTCCCACTATTTCTAGAGAATTTACAATAAATTACTATGACAAATAAAGGGATACATTATAGGGGTGGGAACGGGCCATAAATCAGGCCCACTTTTATTACAAATGATAAAATCAAATTTGGGCCATAAACTAGACCCATTAATAAAACCCAACAATCAATAATAAAACCAAATGTAAACAACCTAACATACACCTATAATATTGGTTATGACAATCGATCATCCTTATCCAATAACTTTTAATTCAAAAATTAATTTATTGGATATCATGCAATAAATATAAATAGATAAAATCATATTTCAGACATAAAATTTTATTTTATATATAAAATCATATTTTATCTAGTTTATCCATAAAATCATATTTTACATATAAAATCCAATTTTATACATAAAATCATATTTTATTATCAATTGTACCAAAATTAATAATTATAGATTTAATTTATTGGATTAAATTTATAAATTTCCAAAATTCAAAATTTATCAAAAAATTATTTTTTTCTTAAAAATTTTTGGCTCAAACAATTTTGACTCATTGCCTTGTGGACCAACTGAAACAATTTTCAATCGGGCAAAAAACTGGGCTCGATAACAATTAACGGGCTGAAATTCAAAATTTCAAAAAATTAAAATTTTAATTTTTCTGGGCTGCCCGGGACGATCCCGGGCAGTCCCCGACAATCGGGCCGGGGGCCCGGCCCAGCTGCACGCTGGGAAGCGGCCGCCCGCAGTCCCCCGGAAAATTAAATTTTTTTTTTTGTTTTATTTTTCTGAAAAATCGAGGCTTGTACAATTGAACAATATTTTAATCGTAAAATCCGAGAACAGCCTGTCTCTGATACCACTGTTGGAACACGGTCGTTCTTCGGATCAAAAAATTGATACCCGGTGCAGCGGAAGTTTTAAAATTTTATATGGAACGATTCCATATGTGTATCAAATTCCTACGATTAAAATTGATAATATAAAATTTAAACAATATAAATTTTACCTTAAAATCTCGAGGCGAGATTATGGACACCAACAGATTAAACTTCTCTTGTTGTATATCCCAGGAACTGATTAACGAACAATTCTTCAATCAGGTCCACGAACAAAAATTTAATCCCTCTGATAGACTGCACTAGAAATTCTATCAGAAGTTTCTACGATGAGACAGAACAGATATGATCTGTTAAATCAGACTACAAATTCAAAAATTCACAGACTGAATTTTCGAACACTGTGAGAGAGAGGGGGAGGGGTCGGCCGAAAACCCTAAGAGAGAGCTCTCTAGGTTTTCGAAATTATGACCTGTGTTATGTAATTTCTGCACTGCAATAACTTATTTATAATGTGGGATGGTAACAGTTTAGGGCTCATTAGTCATAAGTTCAAGTCTGACAAGCAAAGCCCGCATGTTCAGAAATTAATATAAAATTCATCGTGACTCAGATTGATAAACCAATTTCACCAATGTGCACAGAAACCATTTCTGCATCTTTTAAAATCAAGATAAATTTTCTGAATTCGAATTCAGTGGTTTCCAAAAATGTCCATCACTATGTCATTTTAGGAAATCTTACTCCCTCTACTTTTAAATAAAAAGTCCCACTTCTTTATTCACTAAATTTAACTCTTTAAATTTAATTATCTCAACGGGGATTAAAAATTCATTACTTGTGTGACCCTCAATGGTTCAGGGATACAGCTAGCCGTGGGCTCACAACTCCTTGTGACTCGGAACAACAATTTCCGACTTGCCCATCGAATCATGATAAGAGCGCCTAGAAACATCGCCCCATGATTTCCTAGGTATCACTGATAGTTCCTGCAAGAACCAATAGATTTTGATTAGCGTACAGTACGGTCCCTTCATCCATATATCCCGATCGAATCAACAACCATTGGTAAATCGAGAGTCGTTCGAGATTCGATAACTATGCAATGCATCTTGAAGATCAAATAGTGATATCGCATGTGCTACTAGGAAACCAAGTGACCTAAACCACATCATGTACTCTGGCCAGAGATTCGTCACACTAATATCTCCTCAGATTGCATAGGATATCCACACTTGCAAGTATGTGGTGAATCCTTGAAAACAAAGCATTGACTCCTATATGTGTCGTAACTATACCCAATCCCGACACCTGATGACCCAATGGAGTCGGTAAACGAGTCAAAGTACAGTACTAGCATATAGAGTCTCAATGATGTTTCAAGTAGTAAGGACTAATGGTGTACAACCAAAACCGCGGACTTTATCCACTCGATAAGTGCTACAACTTAAATTGTAATTCACCCAAGTGTAGGTTGTCTGCAAGTAATATACTCGTGAGTACGAGATCGATCCACGGAAAGGATGTTGTAAGTTTAATTTTAGCATGATATATTATAGATGGAAATATTATTATGAAACTTCAAATACACAAATTATAAAATTGTCAAGGTTTCAAAGGTTCATTGTTGGTTTATTTAAGATTGCTTAATAAAAATAAATAAAAAAAACTAAAATAAGAATAAACATAAAAGAACAATGAAATATTTAAACAAGTATATCATATAATATAGTTTCCACTATATTAATATCAGATTAACCGATATTTAGTACATGGTACCCATAATATATATATAGATGAATAAATATAAACATAAAAAGAATAATTAAATATTTAAACAAGTATATCATATAATATAGTTCCCACTATATTAATATCAGCCGATATTTAATACATGGTACCCATAATATATATATAAATGCATAAATATAAATTGACATAAAAGTAAATGTTAGATCAAATCACAATATTTCATTTAGAATAACCGGCAGAGCCACGCTATCGTCTAAATAAAATATATGACTTTATGTTAGATGCGATAAAGTAAATGTTAGTTGCGGAAAAATAAATGTTATATGCGAGAAAGTAAATGTTAGTTGCGTAAAAGTAAATGTTAGTTGCGATAAAGTAAAAGTTAGATGCGAGAAAGTAAATGTTAGTTCAAATCACAATATATTATTTAGAACAACCGACAGTGTCACACTATCGTCTAAATAATATATATGACATTATTACAAATAGATACTTATATTTATAGTATATAATTATTGTAGTATTTATTGTATCATATTTGACAACAAATCAAGGTAACCACATTCAAGGTACCAAGCATTTGATGTAAATAGATAACAACAAATCTTCCAAAATTATACCTACAAATAAGGATCAATTAGAAAAACAAAATAGAAATAGAAAAAGAGAAGAATATACAAAATATAAACAATTTTACTTGACCAACAATGAAACCTTTTCACCTTGACATAAAAAGATTTATCTTGTCATGAACATGAAACTCAAGAGTAAGGATAAAATAAATTTCATACTTGAACTTGAGAAATATGCACACTCAAACTTTTATTCTCACACACACAATATTTATTTTACAAATGAGGACTTCTCTACACTCTTGCACACTATAAAGCTTATACAACACATCTATTTATAGGCTAAATGAGAGAAAGAGTCCAAGACTCATTAAATATTGAATAGTAAAGTTGGTGGGTGGTTGTCTCCTTGAATGTCAATACCTTGACCCAATGTTAATTGGCATTTTTGATGCCATAGACCACCGATTCAGCCTCTCCATTCAACATAGAACACGTAGAATATTTTGTGTAGATGTGTTTGGACATATAATTCATCTCTTTTGGATAAAAGGTAAAATAGTTATGATATTTTTACTACAAGCTGGTCATAGTAAAAGTAAATCTGTCTCTTTTTTTATGTTTGATTATTTTGATCATCTTAATTAGGTTTTTGGAATTTCTTGTCTTCTACAAAGTTGAAGATGCCTCTTTTGTGATTCTATAGGATTTGAGATTACTCCAATATGACCTTTGTAGCTTGAGTAATTTTATTTTTACGAAACCTGCGCAAAACGTAAAATACAACATTTTTAGTAAAACAAGTAAATATAAACACACAACACTAAAATAATACAACTTCATAATTTTAATGAAACTTTTATTTTAAAACACAACTTTTAACATATAAATAATTACAAATTTTAAGTTTCATCAATAAGTGATAACCACTTGGAAAGTTCGGATAGGGTAGTTCGATCATTCATCATATGAATATCCATTTGCATGCTTTGAACATCTCTATGTTCCATACCAATGAAACGTGGTACTCGGTATCGCAAATGCTAGTCTCAGTCTCGAGCGATTCCTATCCTTATTAACGGACGGCTCAATCGACTAGGAACTGTTTAGAATATACAGTGACTTTAAGATGTGTTTCATGATAGCCATCCCCATGTGCTACCACATCTTACATACACTATAGTATATTCAAGGTCTTCATCTAAACATCTTATAGTATGTCACAACATAATAATATGATAAAAGATAAAGTAAATGCCATTATAAAAGTGTAAATTATATTAGCCAAAAGTTTGTTTATACATAGAGTCATAAAAGCCCTTAACCACAAGTTGGCTCACCGGGCACCCACTCTTTCAAAGCTATGTTGATGTTTGGAAACTGTGGCGATCAAAAGCTCCGATCATAGTTCGGAAGTTCAGAACGGAGGCAGCCAGCTGTCGGAAGTGAGGTCGGCATGTTGACATACAGGATGACATCTCAGAGGTAGAACGGAAGCTTCGAAGTCCTGATCGGAGGTTCCAATGTGCTGAAAGGACGCGTGGCTTGCATGCAGCGATCGGAAGCTCCGATGGGCAGATTGGAAGTTTCGATCATGCTCTATAAATATGGGGTCCGAGGGCCTCATTTAATGCACCTTTTCCCTCTCTTCTCTAGCTTTTTAGTGGTTTTTGGGTGAATCTCAGCCTTCTAGGCGCACCCCAAGAGTTGGAAAAACGTCCGAAAAATGATAGCGGAGTTGTGCCTAGGAGTTGGGACATTCGACAACAAAGAGCTGACGATGGATGCAGATATAACTTTGGGTTCCTAATAGCTTTAAGGAGTATATAATAGTCTAGTTAAGGCTTTTAGAGCAGTAATAGTGACTCGGAGAATATTGACTTGTAAACTTGGATCTAGACGTGTGGTTGTAGAGATTCAGGTTTTGAGGTACGTAAGTACTGATCAAGATATCTGGCATGATATATGATCTTATATGTTGCATTTGTATGTGTCATGTTTTACTGTTTTAGCACATGCATGATTTATACTAGATTGCATCTCTCTAGAGGTTGGTCGTGTGGGGAGGCTCGGCCCCGTATTTTTTTGTCTATCACCGAGAGATGTCGCGACGACGGAGACTGACGCTATGGTAATAGGGTGAGTATGTTGATATATCTCGTGGCGCTCTCCAGCCGGTACTGCATATTCGATTGGCGACCCTGAGCATACTGAGTTTTAAAATTCATTGCATTCTTTATATTTGTATATATATAATTGCTTTCGTATTGAGTGTAGTCGCTTATGTCCGGTATTTTATGTGTTTGTTGTACACCCTATTCGACGAGGCAGGTTTCAAGATAGACGACGTTGGAGGATCGCGACAGGTTGGAGACCAGGGGCCCGGGTTGCTGTGAGGTTTATTTAGTAATTATGAATTTGATACCATGTTCGATATTTTTGTATTAAACAGGTTTCATGGTTTTTAGTGTCGGTTGTATTCCCACCACGGTGTTTGGATTTGAATTCTTACCTTTTTGCTGTTAATTCTGATTATGTTTTTTTAAGTTAATTGCATGTTTATTAGTTTTTTATTAGTAGCGGATCTGGGTAAGGGTCGCTACATTTATATTTGAGGTGATCGTTGACTTGAGCATTATACATTTTTCATTGGGCATCCCACGGCTCCTCTAACCTCATTTCGTGACGCATGTGATGACTCAAATTTTACTGGATTGAAGACACCAAAAGCTGTTAGTCTATAAAATCTACTGTTCACCCTGATTGACCGACAACGCGGAGACCCTTGTTTAGGATAACACAATTTCATACATCATCATCATCCATGAATTCAGTGATATGTAATTTTTTATGAATGATAGACACGTGAGTAGTGATAGATCAAAAGTGCGTTTGAATTAAGAAGCTAGAAAAGAATAAGGGCCAGTTTGGTTACAGAAGTGTTTTGCTTTTAAAAGTGATTTTTTTAGGTTGGTTTTTAAAAGTATTTTTTTAATTAAAAGCTATAATAATTTTGTATTTGGATAAATAGATTGAGTCCACTTTATTTTAGTTGAATTATTAAAAAAAATCATTTTAAAAGATATAAATATATATGGTCTTTTAAAAAAGTCACTTATTTTGACTTAAATAAGTGATTTTAAAAACACTTCAAATCTACGTACCCAAACAAATTTAGAACAATAAAAACATTTTCTTTTTTAAAAAATTACTTTTTCTCTTTTATCTTCTTAATCCAAACGCAACTGTATTTAAGCTAAAATAAGTGCATTTTTAAAATCCCATGATTTTTTATAACTCAACTAAAAAAAGTAATTTCAATCTATTTATCCAAACACAAAATTATTAAAAATTTATTTAAAAAATTACTTTTAAAATCCAACTTAATTAAAAAAATATTTTTTTAAGCAAAATGTTTCTGTAACCAAACTAGCCCTAAGTGTGTTGTGCTTGCTAGCATAGCATATTTGATCTAAATCAACGAAACTTGATTTATCAATTACAACTAGCGCGCTATCTCACTTGTTAGTTTTTCATGATTAAATGTTTAGACAAAGCGAAAATCTATTTTTAATCAACATAAGAGCTATTGTGTCCAGTTGATTATTGATGAGTTTTGACTGGATATTGGGTTCGATCAATTAAATTAAATTAGAAATTACATGCAAGAGTTAGGTAAATTGGTTGGAATTGCATGAATAAGTTATTTGATGGCCAATTGAATAGTGGAATCCTTGAATATAAAATTGAATTTTAAACTTCATCAATTATTATTTTTTGTTTATTATTTCATTTATTTATTATTGATAGAAATATCAAATTATTCCCACCTTGTTTTCCCCAAAATAAATAAATCTCAGTTATATGTGGATTCAACCCTTCATTTTTTTTAGTAATAATTTAAGTTTGGTGGTTTGAGAACAGTAAATCACATATTACAGTTAGTTATAAGTCATGTGCTTCACAAATCATAACCTTCGGTTCAAAGTAATTTTATATATATATTCACAAAACTTTGGAAAAATGTGATCAGGCTTTTTGATCGTTGTAGCTTCGATTCAATAAATTATCGATCTCCCGCGTGTGTAAGTTCGTCAGAAACAGATAGCGTCGATCTTGAGGAAAATAAGATGGTCAAAGGTTCAAAGACAATAATGCTAAACGAAAACAATACTATACATACTATTTATGACATGGCTCGGGGGATGCTATAGCTAAAATGTATTCTGATTGCTTGCATTAACAAAATATAAGGGAAAGTATGTTACGAATTCTATGGAATGGGAAATCGAGTAGATTAATTAAAAAAGCTGGGCTAAACAAATATGAAAGATTCACTAGAAGATTCTGATACAACACATGATTCATAAGAAACCAAACATCATCAGATAGCGATCGAATGACGCCTATGCCACTCACAGCTCCTGCTTCGACCGACTCTTTAAAAATGGTTTGAGGCCTTCACTTAAAGCACAAGTTGATGTAAGAGAGGCCTTGAGTATGCTTAAAGCCTGCAACCAAAAAATTTAATCCCAATGCATGTATAAGTCGATCTGAGAGCAACAAATCGTTCCATTAAGAAAACAGTTCAAAAGCTAAAAACTTACCTCTTCCATACCAATGACAAGATCATGCTCCTCGACATCAGATACAGGAATTTTCATCTTGTTTAAAGTGGAAATAATGGATGTTGAAGCGGCAGCATACACTACTAAATCTTCTGTCACGATAAACAATGTTGGTCCTTTCACAAAACTATCATGGCCTTTTGGGTCGATCAGACGCATACAACATCCAATTGTAGTGGTAGGAGACACAAAATACTTGTACTCGATACCGACAGAACGATGTCGTTGAAATAGAGTGATTTGTTGGTCAAGAGGAAAAATCTGATATGAGGAAAGAAAGTGAGTAGGAATTTGGGGTTCCAGAAGTTTAGTGCTTTTCTCCCTAGACTTCATATAGTCAGAATTTTTCAAATTCAATATGCTCCCGTAGAGATTATAAATGCTCCCAAGACAAGAGTTGCAGCCCAAGAGAAACAGAACTCGCCCTAAGGGAATGGTAAGCAAACTAAAAATAAAATCAATGAAGTCATGCCGAGTTTGCGCTAACAGAACCCTATTACTTGATTTTTGCACAAAAACTGTCACAGTAATCTTCTTACAAACTGAGACGATGTTTTGATCAGTAGATCGAGCCTGCCACGAAAAATCTGATTCATTTTTAGCCCGTGCACAAAACCTTTTTGTTTTTTCACGGGCTGAACTCATAGAGAAAACAATATCCGTTATTGGCGTCATGGAAACCAACGATCCCTTGAGCAGTTCCATTATCTGATGGAAACCAAGCACATAAAAAACGATTACATATATATTTTAACAGTGGAGCTAGCATTGAACTTGATATGTAGGTGGGAGATAGAAATACATGCAAGTCAATGTAAAAAATATTTACCTCCTTCAACCCGACAGCAAGAGTTCTTTCCTCGACAACATTTGTGTCTTTAATACCATTAAGTCTCAAAATTCGTAAAATAGACGCTGGTGAATTGGTCAGAAGCTGAAAATCATCAGTTAAAATAAATGATGCTGTTTGCTCAGCAAAGACACCTTTGTCACCACAGTCGGCTTCAACTTCTACATCTTTCTTGTAGCTGGTCAGCGGATTACTTAGTTTTGGACAAATGCATTTCACGCTATAGTACAAGCTCGCGCACCTCGAATTCGAACACACAAAGTACTGGGTCGGGGGAGTATCATCAATCTGGATCTTCAGCTTGCTACATTCAATTTCAGATGAATTTCTCGGATTGAGCAGCATCAATTTGCCCTCCTCGGTCCAGAAGTGACTGTCATCCATATTCTGTAAGCCTGCATACAAAGAGTTCAAACTTCCAAGAATTGGTGCAAAGTTTCCATAGTGCTTGATGAGAAGTCGCACTATTGTTCCGAGTGGTAATGTTAGGAAACTCAACAAAACATCGGCAAAATCACTATCCACTTCAGCATACAGAACTTTGTTGCTTTCTTTGATCATCATGACTTTCAAAGAGAATTGAACTCCCTCAGCCGCAGCCATGGAAGTATTTTGAGAAATTAAGAAAGGGATTATGACTAAGACTGGGACGCCAATCAATAACAACCGTGCTTGTTTGTTTTATATTACTCTATTCTATAATATATTGGTAAATGAATCATTACATTTACTCGGTTACATAAACAAGACAAGAAGTGGTCCAATGAAATTCCATGTTTTTAATAATATAGATATAGATATAGATAGATAGATAGATAGACTTTCCACCTTCCATTGTAAGCGCCGTTTCACCTGAGTTTTAGCCAATAACTCGTCAGAGGTAATTCAAATGGATGGGAAGATAATTTATTATTCTTCAACTAAAAGGTTATTCTCCATGCACCTTCTTGCATTGTTGGGAATCTGCTTAATTGATATATAATAGAGTTGAGCACAATGAACGAAGGAACCATGTTTTTATGCAAACTAACAAGGGTTAATTGTATAATATTATTCCTATGAAATTATAAATTATAAAATTATTAAAAACCTTAAATATATAAAAAAAATTGATCTATTGACTTCTCACACTTTCAAATCATAAGTATAAGCACCCTTATCTAGACCTGTTTTCAGGGGTACAATATTTGAAAGCACGAGAAGTAATGGTAACGATGGTTTTGAGTAATTTGGGATTTTACAAAAATAACTTATGTAATTAACCCAATTAATAATTATGATAATATGTAATTGCTGGGTAATTTTCCCAGGTCAACAAGATTAGCTAACCACACCGGTGTGTGTTTACGAATGAATGAAGATCAACACAATCACAATCCGAACCAATTATTTCAAGCTATCAACCAATTAATTAAGAACACAATTAAGATTACGTGGTTCGGTCACGAAAGACGTACATCCACGGGAGAACAACCCATATTCTTTTTATTGATCAACCAAGTAGAAATTTTTCGAATACAAGATCATTCACCATAAAGAGAATTACTAATTACTAAGAACTTGAAAAATCATAAGCCCACTCTAATCACAGACCCTGATGCCTTTTCTTCGGTATTCTTCCTTGCCGCCTCAACCAAGCTTGTTATATATTTTGTCCCAGGAGAAGAATCTTTCGTATCTGCCTGTGTTTTATTCAAACTACTAATCCATGTCATTGGTTATCTTGAGTGACACAAACCTAAAAAATTCTCCACCTTGTCTTTAAAGATGAGGTGTCCCTCCTTCGAGTTACCTGTTTGGTACTGCATGCACTAAGTTCAAGCAATATTTATGGTAAAACTTTTGTCATCATGTCATCATGTCATAATATCTGGTGTTAAAACACCTAGATCCACTTCCAGACTGTGAAGACCTCCTTAAGGTTAAGATTTTTAATTTACTTATTATTTTGTTTATTAATGTATTTTGTATAATTAGTATTAGATATTGTTGGAGATAGAATATATTTTAGATATCTTGATAGTTAGTTTACATATATTATGAACATATAAGATTTAGATTTAGATGCAATCAAATCTTGGGAGATATATTTCTATTCAAACTTTGAAAATCATAATCCTAGTCTATCATTTATTCTTGTGTACCTATAAATACAGACTCAACCTTCACAATATTCACGCTCAAAAGTCTCTCACTTTCTCTCTTTATTTTCGAAAAACTCAATTAGCTTATAGGTTCTGTTCTCGGATGAGAATTTCCATAGAAATTCATTCAATTTCTCCAATTGTTTTATCGTTTAAGGCTGCCACTTGGGAAAGGTACTTTGTCTTGTTTTCAATTTTTGGGTTCTCTCCATATATACGTGGGAATATAGGGTAGCCAATTTATGTTTTGAAATTCTGTCAGCTTGTGCCATCAATTGTTCGAGAATTGGCCTAGGGAATTGAAGGATCTAGTGCATGCTTGTCCAATAAGCTTTCAACACGTGGTCTAGGAGGCATAGTGGAATTTTTGGAGATAAACAAATTCTGAATTTCCGAGTTTTCTTTTGAATTCTCGATTCAGGCTTTGCAAGGTTGTTTGATTTCTGTACACGTCTATGGTAAGTGGGCTTATGTTTTAAAATTATATGTATGTTTTACAAAATTCGATCGCTCATGTTAATCGTTGGAATTTTGTTATTTAATATTGTTCATGATTATGATTTATTGAAAATATGTTTTGACACTGTTATGACTCGAATTAGGAGTGGAAAGGAAATTTTCGAACCATGTTATGTTATGGCCCTGATACGGTGGGTATAATAACCGTTCTATGACCTCACCCCTTAGAGGGATTACATATAGGGGACTGATCAGTTAGCCACGAATAATGAGAGAAATTTCAGTGTCTTGTCAAAAATTATGTTATGTCATGTGCAATATGTTATGATATTGTTTATGCTATGCTATGTTGAGACATGATATAAAATGATTATGATTTGAATTGATTTATGAGTTTTGATATAAATATATATATGTATATATTTTGGTATGATCGATCGGCCCCCACTTGCTGAGTGTTTCCCAAAACACTCACCCCCCTTACTTTTCCCCTTCCAGATGATGAAGATGGCGATTTAGAAGAGCGTGAACAAGATATGTTTTGGGGGTGGTGATAGAAGAATTTTTAAGAGTTTATTTGGTTATTTCATTTTGGGATTAATACATTAATATTTTGTTATTTAAGTTTATAGACGCTTCCGCAATTGTTATTAGTTTTGGATTATCGTGTTGTAAAGACAATATTTTTGGAGCATTTATTTATGAGAAAAGACTGGTTTGCATATACTGTACTACGAGGCTTTTTGAAACAACGCTGGTGGCACGTCTCGATCTCGGGGCGTGACATTTAGTGGTATCAGAGCCGCCAGGTTCATAAATCCAGATGGGATTCCGTACCGGAAAATTTGACGTTGTCAAATTTTGACCAAAGCCCTACGTATCCTGACCCGAACCGATCTTCTGAGTTAAACTCATATTACGTATGACTAATGATGCTTTTAGCCCGAATTCAATCGTTTAAGCCTCCGAAATTGCGTTTTTGCCGTTTTAGGAAAGTTTTCGGACGCTTATAACTTCACCTAGAAAATTCGAAATCCAATTTCTCGAATTGTCCCATGACACCCTCGACTTGTAGTTTCTGGCCATAAAGAAATCTCAAAAGTTTCCATTTTTGGAAATATTGCCCGAAAATCTTGTTCTATATAAATTCTGCCTGAAATTTCATCAATTTGAATTCTAACTTGAACCTATCCCTCTTTATTCTAGGAAGATGGCTCGCACCAAAGTCACGGCTCGCAAAAACGTTGTTCGAAGCAAGGAGCAAGTTATCGAGTCATTGAGGACTTCACTATATGTGGAGCAATACGAGAAGGAGGAGATGATGGAAGACATGAAGAAGCTAAAGGCGAACAAGAGTGAGATGGAGGAGCATCGGGACCACCTCGAAGCCGACGTCGAAAGACTCGCATATTATCTTGATAAGGAAGAGAAAGAACATGAGGAGACGAAAAAGAAGTTGGAGTCGTCCCTAGCTACCATCACTTTACTCGAAGACCTAAGCAACCAAAGAATGATGGCAACGTTAGAACTCCAACACCAAGTGCAAGTATTGCAAAACTCTGTGCAAGCTCGTGATGAATTTAACGCAGCCCTGCTCGAGCATATAAATCATCTACAACAAGTAGACATGGTGGCAGAAGAGAACCCCGAAATTGTTCCTACGGAAAATGAAGCCATTGGCGATGGAGAGATTATAGATTAGGCTTTCATCTAGATTAGTCCTTTTATTCAGCATTGTTTTGTTTGATTCAGCATGATACCTTAATATTTTGAGACTTGGTTTGATTTTTGCTTCATTTATCTTCATGACATTTTGAGAATCAATAAAATAACTTTTATTCTTGGGATTATTTATTGATTCATTTATTCTGCTATTTCCCTTCTTTTTAAGTATCATGTTTCGACAAACTCTTAGAACTCCCTTACTATAGGAAATGGCCGGAAGACACCCAAGAACACGCAACAACAATCATGGAGATAATGCGAATCCACCTCCAGGAATCAATTTGAGCCGAGAAGACCTTGCGGCTATCGCAGCAATAGTAGCAACGACCCTCCAAGGGATGGGAAATAACAATGGCAATGGTAATCCGCCACCTCCCCCACCTGCTCAGAACGGAGTAAAATTCCATTATGAATCGCTCCGTAAGAACCGAACTGAAATGTTTAAGGGAGATGCTGACCCAGAGGTGGGAAGAAATTGGATGAAGAAAATGGAGGACCAATTGCGTTTACTTGAAGTCCCTGAAGCACTTAAAGTGGAGGTAACAATCCCTTTTCTGGAGGATAAAGCAAGGAAATGGTGGGAAGCTGTCTCGCCTGCTATGTTAGCTGCTGGAGCAATCACATGGCTGTTGGAAAAAACTGGCGGTCAGATCAATCACGATTGATACCCGGTGCAGCGGAAGTTTAAAATTTTTATCATGGAACAATTCCATGGTGTGGGTATCAACCATTCAACGATTAAATTATTGTGTGTGTAAAATTCAAATAACAATTAATTAAATTTTACCTTCAATCTCGAAGCGAGATTAATGGACACCAACAGAATTAATCTGCTCTTGTTGTCTCTCCCAGGAACCGATGAACTCCTTCAATCAGGTCCACGAATAGGGTTTAAATCCCTCTGATAGATTGCACTAGAAAATCTATCAGAAGTTTTCTGCGAAGAGATTAAACGAATCTGATTCGTTATTCCTGACTGCGATTCAAAATCACAGACCGAAATTTCTCGGGCAGAGTATGGGAGGTCGGCCGATTATTTCTTTGAGAGGCTAGGGTTTTCGATTTTTGCTTCTCAAAAATAATGAGCTGTTGTGTTTAATTTCTGTACTGAAATAACTTATTTATAATGCAGGCCACTAACACCTTAGGGCCCATTAGTCATAAGTTGAGGCCCGACAAGCAAAGCCCGCTCGTTCAGAAATTAATATAAAATTCATCGTGACTCCAATTGATAAACCGATTTTACCAATGTGCACAGAAACCATTTCTGCACATTTTAAAGTCAAAATAAATTTTCCTGAATCCGAATTCAGTGGTTTCCTAAAATGTCCATCCCTATGTCATTTTAGGAAATCCTACTCCCTTACTCTTATTTAAGAAGTCCAACTCCTTAGTTCATTAAATTTAACTCTTTAAATTTAACTATCTCAACGGGGATTAAAACTCCATTACACTGTGTGACCCTCAATGGTTCAGGGATACAGCTAGCCGTGGGCTCACAACTCCTTGTGACTCGGAACAACACTTTCCGACTTGCCCAACGAATCATGGTAAAGCGCCTAGCAACATCGCCCCATGATTCCCTAGGTATCACTGATAGTGCCTACAAGAACCAGTAGATTTTGGTTAGCGTACAGTACGGTCCCTTCATCCATATATCCCGATCGAATCAACAACCATTGGTATATCGAGAGTCGCTCAAGATTCGATAACTATGCAATGCATCTTGAAGATCAAATTAGTGACATCGCATGTGCTACTAAGAAACCATTTCTTAAATCACATCAAGTACTCTGGCCAGAGATTTGTCACACTAATATCTCCTCAGATCGCATAGGATATCCACACTCGCAAGTATGTGGTGAATCCTTGACAACAATGCATTGACTCCTATATGTGTCGTAACTGTACCCAATCTCGACACCTGATGACCCCATAGAGTCGGTAAACGAGTCAAAGCACAGCACTAGCATATAGAGTCTCCATGATGTTTCAAGTCGTAAGGACTAATGGTGTACAACCAAAACCGCGGACTTTATCCACTCGATAAGTGATAACCACTTGGAAAGTCCGGATAGGGTAGTTCGATTATTCATCCTATGAATATCCATTTGCATGCTTCGAACATCTCCATGTTCCCTACCAATGAAACGTGGTACTCCGCATCGCAAATGCTAGTCTCAAACTCGAGCGATCCTTATCCTTATTATCGGACGGCTCAATCGACTAGGAACGGTTTTTAGAATATACAGTGACTATAAGATGTATTTCATGATAGACATCTCCATGTTCTACCACATCTTACATACACTATAGTATATTCAAGGTCTTTATCAAAACAACAATAGTATATCACAATATAACAATATGAAGTAATATAAAGTCATTGCCATAAAAGTGTAAATAATATTAAACAAAAGATTGTTTATACAAAGAGTCATCAAAGCCCATAGCTACACAGTTGGCTCACTGGGCACCCACTCTTACAATCTCCCACTTGCCCTATAGCCAACTAGTCATACTACGTAGACCCATTGCTTCGCGATGTTTGTCAAACAATGGTCCTGGCAAGGGCTTAGTAAGCGGATCAGCGATATTGTCTGCAGAGGCCACTCGTTCGACAATGATGTCTCCTCTTTCCACAATCTCCCGGATTATGTGGTATTTCCTCAGTACGTGTTTGGATCTTTGATGAGACCTTGGTTCCTTTGCTTGAGCAACGGCACCCGTGTTGTCACAGTACACCGGGACTGGACCAACAAATTCAGGAATGACGCCCAACTCTTGGACGAACTTCCTCATCCAAACGGCCTCTTTAGCAGCAGCTGATGCTGCAATGTATTCAGCCTCAGTGGTGGAATCCGCTGTGGTGTCCTGCTTGGAACTCTTCCAAGAGACAGCACCGCCATTGAGCATGAACACAAATCCAGAGGTTGACTTCGAGTCATCCACATCACTTTGGAAGCTAGAGTCGGTATAGCCTTCCAATTTGAGTTCTCGTCCTCCATAAACCATGAACATATTCTTAGTCCTTCGCAAGTACTTAAGAATGTCCTTCACGGCTTTCCAATGCATTTGACCAGGATTAGACTGATATCTGCTCGTGACACTCAGAGCAAATGCTACATCCGGTCTGGTAGATATCATCCCATACATGATACTACCTATAGCTGACGCATATGGTACATGTGTCATATTCTCTATCTCTTCATCAGTCTTGGGACACATAGACTTGGATAGAGAAACTCCATGACACATGGGTAGATGTCCTCTTTTGGACCCATCCATTGAAAACCGTTTCAATATGGTATCGATGTAGGTTGATTGAGTGAGTCCTATCATTCTCTTAGACCTATCTCTATAGATCTGTATCCCAAGAATGTAGGATGCCTCTCCCAAATCCTTCATCGAAAATCTACCTGATAACCATATCTTTGTTGACTGCAACATCCCTACATCATTCCCAATGAGTAGGATGTCATCAACATAAAGTACTAAGAATGTCACCGCATCCTTAACTACTTTCTTGTACACGCAAGGTTCCTCCGGGTTCTTGATGAAACCAAAATCTTTAATTGTTTCATCAAATTTCTGGTTCCAACTTCTTGATGCTTGTTTTAGACCATAAATTGATCTCTGAAGCTTGCATACCTTATGCTCGCTTCCCATGGATGTGTACCCCTCAGGCTGCTTCATATAGATTTCTTCCTTAATGTCTCCATTAAGAAAAGCAGTCTTCACATCCATTTGCCATATCTCATAGTCATACCATGCAGCTATGGCAATAAGGATTCTTATGGACTTGAACATAGCAACTGGTGAAAAGGTTTCATCATAGTCAACTCCTTGCCTTTGAGTATAACCTTTCGCCACCAATCGCGCCTTGTAGGTCAATACCTTACCATCAGGCCCAAGCTTTCTTTTGTAGATCCATTTACACCCTATTGGAACAATTCCATCGGGAGGATCTACTAAAGACCAAACTTGGTTTGTATGCATCGAATCCAATTCTGACTGCATAGCTTCAAGCCATAAATTTGAATCCGCATCAGAAATTGCTTCCTTGAAGTTTCTTGGATCACATCCAATGTCGGGTTCATCTTGATCCCCTTCAAGAAGAAGACCATATCGAACTGGAGGTCTAGAAGTCCTTTCGGATCTTCTAGGTGCAGGCGTGTCCAGCAATGGTTCCTGAGGTGTAGGATCGTTATTTTGTATTTCGGGTTCTTCTCGAACTTCTTCGAGTTCCGTCATCTCGCCTTTCTTATCCAATAAGAACTCCTTCTAAAAGAAGGTGGCATTCCTAGAAACAAACACCTTTGTTTCAGCAGGATAATAGAAATAATATCCGATTGAATTCTTCGGATACCCTACAAAATAACATAAGCTGGATCGACTATCCAACTTATCTCCCACTGTCCGCTTCACGTAAGCAGGACATCCCCAAATCCTCAAGTACGAATACTTAGGTGCTTTGCCATTCCATAACTCGTATGGTGTTTTGTCCACTGCTTTAGTGTGGATGTTGTTCAACAACAATACCGCCGTTTCAAGCGCATAGCCCCAAAACGAAGGTGGAAGCTCAGTGAAGCTCATCATAGATCGAACCATATCCAACAAAGTTCGATTACGACGCTCCGATACACCATTAAGCTGTGGTGTCATAGGAGGAGTCCACTGAGAGAGAATCCCATTCTCTTTCAGATAGTCCAAAAACTCGGTACTCAAGTATTCTCCACCTCGATCCGATCGAAGTGCTTTAATACTTTTACCTAGCTTGTTTTCTACTTCAGCCTTGAATTCTTTGAACTTTTCAAATGCTTCAGACTTATATTTCATTAAATATAAATACCCATACCTTGAATAATCATCAGTAAAGGTAATGAAGTAGGTGTGGCCATGTTGAGTCCCTACTCTAAATGGACCACAAACATCTGTATGGATCAAATCCAACAGATTCTGACTACGCTCAGGTTTCCCCTTAAAAGGAGATTTAGTCATTTTTCCTTTTAGGCAGGATTCACAAGTAGGTAGAGAGTTGATATCAGACATATCAAACATGCCCTCTCCCACTAGCTTGTTCATCCTCCTTGAGGAAATATGACCTAGCCTAGCATGCCAAAGGTTTGCCGGGTTTTGACTATCGATTTTCCTTTTGTTTGTTGTCGCCGGTTTATCAACATAATTCACTGGAACGTCTTTTAGTTTTAAGTTGTATAGATCGTTTTCAAGTTGTCCATTTCCAATTAAACATTCATTCTTGTAAATATTGCAAATCCCATTCACAAAATTGCAAGAATAACCATCTCTATCAAGCATAGAAATAGAAATAATGTTTTTAATTAAATCTGGCACAAATAAAACATCTCTTAACAATAATTTAAAACCGTTCTGCAAAGTCAAACAAACATCTCCAATGGCCGTAGCTTCAACTCTGGAACCATTCCCGAGCCTCAGCTGGGTCTCACCCATTCTAAGCCTGCGACTTCTTGTCATCACCTGCAAATCATTGCAAATGTGAGATCCACATCCGGTATCCAATACCCAAGAAGTTGTATTAAGTGACATGTTTATTTCAATATAGAACATACCCTTTGCAGTTCCCAACTGCTCAAGATATTCCTTGCAGTTGCGCTTCCAATGACCCGGCTTCTTGCAGTAATGGCAAACATCCTTGGATTTTCCATTGTTTGAAGCCTTTGTCTTTTGCTTCTTCTCGGGCTCGACTTTCTTGGGTGGGGTAGAACGTTTCTTGCCCTTCATACTTGGTCCCTTCTTAGCAGAAGATGAGGAGCCCACCAAGAAAGCTGGCTTATCCTTCTTAAGTGTGGATTCATATGTAACGAGCATATTGACCATCTCTTCTAGGGTGGCCTCTATCTTGTTCATATTAAAATTTATCACAAATCCATCAAATGAAGAAGGAAGAGACAGAAGCAATAAATCCACATTGAGTTCATGCTCCAACACCAAATCTAGGGTCGCCAACTTCTGTATGAGCCAAATCACTCGTACCCCATGATCACGGACCGAAGTCCCTTCACGCATGCGGCACGTCATCAACTCCTTAACAGTAGCGAACCTTTCAGCCCTCGACTGAGCCCCAAAAAGTTCCTTGAGTTGCGCATGAATGTCAGCAGCATTCACCGTGTCCTCAAATCGCCTCTGGAGTTCATCAGACATCGAGGCTTGCATATAGCATTTGGTCTTGATGTCATGGTCACACCATGCATCAAGTTTGGCCAATTCCTCCGGACTTATGTCAGCTGGTGCTTCCTTCGGAGGTGCTTTCTCTAACACGTAGAGCATTTTCTCCGAAGTTAAGACAATCTTCAACTTCCGGAACCATTCCGTATAGTTGGCGCCAGTCAACTTGTTTTGTTCGAGGATCGAGAATAATGGATTTCGCGAATTCATTGTATGAAATACTGAAAAGAAAAACAGACATATATCAATGATTGTTTAACAATTTACTAGACATAAAATAGGCGAATTTAATTTTATGAATCTCACTCCCACTATTTTAACGATTTCACCACCCTCTAGTGAAAACGGGAAACTTTTTCCTTAGTGAGAACATGGAGTCCAATTGACAAACTTATGGTCCCGAATAATATCAGCCAACCATAATTCTCAAAAGGTAGAGCCCAATTGCTTCCAAAGCAACCCCCATGTGTTTACCTCATGTCCAATAAGGGCCCAATAATATGACGCCGTTTAAAGTGACATGTCAAGATGACCCATCAATATTAAGTTGTGATGGACGGTCGCCATGTGGATCCCCCAATAATATGAGCCGATCCCATGGGAGTTCCACCCAACTTACAACATTTGTCGATCCAATGTACAGCTTTCCGACGGACGGGCCCCCCCAATAATATGAGCCGGACCGTATCCGCGGGTAGCATCACATACATTGACCGTTGATGGAAGGTGGGAACATTTAAACAAATTTAAATTTCCTTTATTTATCTTGATATAAATTTTAAATCATATTTAAAATGAGGGATTTTTAATTATAAAAATATTTGTCTCATCATATTTAATTTATTGCATGCTTGCCGGATTCACGCAATTATGTCTAAACATGCATACAATCATAATATCAAATATTATATAGGATGATCGATTCCATTTCTAATTGACCCGTGGTTGCCAATCACGGGTCTTAGTCCAATCCTAGGTGATATGCAGTATGCAATGCAATCCTATTACATGTGCTTCCAATTTACATTTCTTCAGTTTTTATTGTCTGCTGGGCCCACCGTCTTCAAATCTTGATCTCCCACTAAATCTAATGTATTTACAATAAATAACAATGACAAGTAGGGGATACATTTTTAGGGGTGGGAACGGGCTATAAACCAAGCCCACTTTTATTACATATGACATTCATATCGGGCCATAAACCAGGCCCATTAATAAAACCAACAACAATAAAAACAAAATGTAAATTCCTAACATACACCTACAAAATTGGTCATGGCAATCGATCATCCTTATCCAATAACATTTAATTCAAAATTAATTTATTGGATAACATGCAGTGGCAATTCAAATTTAAACAAGATAAAATCATATTTTATATATAAAATCTCATTTCACATATAAAATCATATTTTATCTCTATATCAAATAAAATCATATTTTATCTATAAAATCCAATTTTACAAATAAAATCATATTTTACTCAATATATCATAAGATCATATCTTATCATCAATTGTACCAAAATAATTGATTTCAAAATTCAATTTACGGATAAAACATTAAAATTTTCCAAAAATTCAAATTTATCCAAAATCAATTTTAAAATTTACGGACTCGAACAATTCGATCCGAAATCTCGTGAACCAATCAAAAACAATTTTTGACCGGACCAAAAATAAAATTTTAACATATTAAAATTAATTTTTAATAAAAATATAATTTTTCCCGCGGGCCGCCCGGGACACTCCCGGGCCGGCCCGCACCCGGGGCGCGGGCCGGGGGCAGCCCAGCTGCCCCCTTAGGGCAGCGACTATCGCTGCCCTGGCGGCGCCTGGTGCCGCCGCTGGGCAGCGCCGAGCGCTGCCCTGGGCGGCGCCGTGCGCCCCCTTTGGGCGGCGACGGTCGCCGCCCTGGGCGGCGCCGTGCGCCCCCTTTGGGCGGCGCCGTGCGCCTCCCCCGGGGGCAGCGACCATCGCCGCCCCCTCCGGGCAGCGATCCAATCGCTGCCCGGGTTTTGCCCCGAAAAAAAAAAAAAAATTTTATTTAAAAATATTTATTTTGTTTCAAAAACCGAGACTCAAAAATTTTGTACAATTGATTAATTCAATCGTTTGATCTGAGCAACCTGGCTTTGATACCACTGTTGGAAAAAACTGGCGGTCAGATCAATCACGATTGATACCCGGTGCAGCGGAAGTTTAAAATTTTTATCATGGAACAATTCCATGGTGTGGGTATCAACCATTCAACGATTAAATTATTGTGTGTGTAAAATTCAAATAACAATTAATTAAATTTTACCTTCAATCTCGAAGCGAGATTAATGGACACCAACAGAATTAATCTGCTCTTGTTGTCTCTCCCAGGAACCGATGAACTCCTTCAATCAGGTCCACGAATAGGGTTTAAATCCCTCTGATAGATTGCACTAGAAAATCTATCAGAAGTTTTCTGCGAAGAGATTAAACGAATCTGATTCGTTATTCCTGACTGCGATTCAAAATCACAGACCAAAATTTCTCGGGCAGAGTATGGGAGGTCGGCCGATTATTTCTTTGAGAGGCTAGGGTTTTCGATTTTTGCTTCTCAAAAATAATGAGCTGTTGTGTTTAATTTCTGTACTGAAATAAATTATTTATAATGCAGGCCACTAACACCTTAGGGCCCATTAGTCATAAGTTGAGGCCCGACAAGCAAAGCCCGCTCGTTCAGAAATTAATATAAAATTCATCGTGACTCCAATTGATAAACCGATTTTACCAATGTGCACAGAAACCATTTCTGCACATTTTAAAGTCAAAATAAATTTTCCTGAATCCGAATTCAGTGGTTTCCTAAAATGTCCATCCCTATGTCATTTTAGGAAATCCTACTCCCTTACTCTTATTTAAGAAGTCCAACTCCTTAGTTCATTAAATTTAACTCTTTAAATTTAACTATCTCAACGGGGATTAAAACTCCATTACACTGTGTGACCCTCAATGGTTCAGGGATACAGCTAGCCGTGGGCTCACAACTCCTTGTGACTCGGAACAACACTTTCCGACTTGCCCAACGAATCATGGTAAAGCGCCTAGCAACATCGCCCCATGATTCCCTAGGTATCACTGATAGTGCCTACAAGAACCAGTAGATTTTGGTTAGCGTACAGTACGGTCCCTTCATCCATATATCCCGATCGAATCAACAACCATTGGTATATCGAGAGTCGCTCAAGATTCGATAACTATGCAATGCATCTTGAAGATCAAATTAGTGACATCGCATGTGCTACTAAGAAACCATTTCTTAAATCACATCAAGTACTCTGGCCAGAGATTTGTCACACTAATATCTCCTCAGATCGCATAGGATATCCACACTCGCAAGTATGTGGTGAATCCTTGACAACAATGCATTGACTCCTATATGTGTCGTAACTGTACCCAATCTCGACACCTGATGACCCCCATAGAGTCGGTAAACGAGTCAAAGCACAGCACTAGCATATAGAGTCTCCATGATGTTTCAAGTCGTAAGGACTAATGGTGTACAACCAAAACCGGACTTTATCCACTCGATAAGTGATAACCACTTGGAAAGTCCGGATAGGGTAGTTCGATTATTCATCCTATGAATATCCATTTGCATGCTTCGAACATCTCCATGTTCCCTACCAATGAAACGTGGTACTCCGCATCGCAAATGCTAGTCTCAAACTCGAGCGATCCTTATCCTTATTATCGGACGGCTCAATCGACTAGGAACGGTTTTTAGAATATACAGTGACTATAAGATGTATTTCATGATAGACATCTCCATGTTCTACCACATCTTACATACACTATAGTATATTCAAGGTCTTTATCAAAACAACAATAGTATATCACAATATAACAATATGAAGTAATATAAAGTCATTGCCATAAAAGTGTAAATAATATTAAACAAAAGATTGTTTATACAAAGAGTCATCAAAGCCCATAGCCACACAGTTGGCTCACTGGGCACCCACTCTTACAATGGCAACAATTTCGCACTGCATTCCTGAAGCAATATTTTCCAGCTGAGGTTCGAATTCAGAAGCTAAGTGAATTTGAAAACCTCACGCAATCTTCAGATATGTCAGTGGTGGAGTACACTTCGAAATTTAATGAGCTTGGATCTTATGCCCCAACCATTATGGGAGATGATGATCTGAAACTGCACCGTTTCAAAAAGGGGTTGAATAGCCGAATCCAGTCGACGTTAGCAATTTTTCAACCTGCCAACTTTGCAGACTTGATGGGAGCAGCTATCCGAGCGGAATCGGATATCAAGCGTCGGGAAGACGACTTCAAGAACAAACGACCTCTGTCTGGTCAATCTTCTGCAATGGGGCCAACACCCAAGCGCCCGAACCAAGCTGGTGGACCATCCAAGGGAACTTACTCTGCTCCGAGTCGACCATTGATCAAACTGTGTCCTACCTGCAACTTCCATCATGAAGGGGAATGTCATCGGAAAACTGGCGCCTGTTTCAATTGTGGGAAGTTGGGGCACCGAATGACCGATTGTCCTGAACCAGTAAAGCCAAGGATCGGGCCGAATGCTGGTACTGCGTAAGCTCAACCTAAAGAGACAAAGCCCAACGCTCGTGTGTTTGCTATCACACAAGAAGAGGCAGATGAGGCGAATGAAGTCGTGGCAGGTACCATTTTAATCAATACTAAGCCTGCATATGTTTTATTTGATTGTGGTGCCACTCATTCGTTTTTATCTAAAAGATTTGCTAAAAAGATAGGGCTTATCTCTGAGGAACTAAATGAACCACTGAGAGTAGCAACCCCTACTAACAAGATAATTGAGACACTCAAGATACATAGAAAATGTAAAGTGTGTGTCTGTGAACAAATCTTTGATGCTGATTTGGTTGAACTCAACATGGTAGAATTTGATGTCATCCTTGGGATGGATTGGTTGTCTAGACATCATGCAGTGGTTAACTGTCGGGATAAGAATGTTAAACTTCGAACCACAAACCTCGAAGAAATTATATTCCAAGGCAAGACCAAGACACGAAAACCCCTCTTGTCGGCCTCCCAAGCATGGAAGGCGATAAAAGGTCGCGAAGAAGTTTACCTAGCTATGGTGAGCGAGGTAAAAGAAGAGCCAGTGCTCAAACTAGAAGACCTTCCGATGGTACGAGAGTTTCCAGATGTCTTTCCGGAGGAACTACCCGGAATGGTTCCAGACCGAGAGGTAGAATTTGAGATTCAGCTAGAGCCTGGAGCTACTCCGATTTCGAAAGCTCCTTACCGAATGGCACCAGCGGAACTCAAGGAATTGAAAGAGCAACTACAAGAGCTGCTAGACAAGAAGCAAATTAGACCGAGTGCATCCCCGTGGGGAGCCCCAGTCTTATTTGTCAAGAAAAAAGATGGAAGCATGAGAATGTGTATAGATTACAGAGAGCTCAACAAGATCACAATCAAGAACAAATATCCTCTTCCAAGGATAGATGACTTATTTGATCAACTTAAAGGAGCTACTATTTTCTCGAAACTAGATCTGCGATCGGGCTATCACCAGTTGAAGGTCAAGACAGGAGATGTTCAAAAAATGGCTTTCCGAACAAGATATGGGCACTACGAATTTTTAGTAATGCCGTTCGGCTTGACGAATGCCCCTGCAGCATTTATGGACCTCATGAACCGAGTTTTCAAGCAGTTTCTTGATAGGTTAATCGTGGTGGTTTTTATTGATGATATCCTCGTATACTCACCTGGTGAAGAGGATCACAAAGAACATCTTCGTATTACACTACAAACCTTAAGGGAGAATAAACTCTATGCCAAATTCAAGAAGTGTGAATTTTGGTTAAGAAGTGTGGCATTCTTGGGACACATTATCTCAGCAGCCGGAGTCTCGGTGGATCCCAAGAAAGTTGAAGCAATAATAGACTGGCCCAGACCCAAGTCAGTGACTGAAATTCGAAGCTTCCTAGGGTTGGCTGGCTATTATCGAAAATTTGTTGAAGGATTTTCTTCAATAGCTATACCTCTTACGAAACTCACCCAAAAGAACGTAAAGTTCGATTGGAACAAGGACTGTGAAAAGAGCTTCGGAGTCCTGAAGGAAAGGTTAGCATCTACACCAGTACTAGTGCTACCCGAGGGAGGAAAAGATTTTGCAATTTATAGTGATGCATCAAAGGAAGGTTTGGGATGTGTGCTAATGCAAGAAGGGAGAGTGATCTCCTACGCATCTAGACAGCTGAAACCTCATGAGCAAAACTACCCCACTCATGATCTAGAGTTAGCAGCAGTAGTGTTTGCACTGAAAATTTGGAGACATTACCTCTACGGTGCCAAGTGTGAAATTTTCACTGATCACCAAAGTCTCAAGTATTTATTCACGCAAAAGGAGCTGAATATGAGACAAAGAAGATGGATCGAAATCTTAAAAGATTACGATCTCACCATAAGCTACCATCCAGGTAAGGCCAATAAAGTGGCTGACGCCTTGAGTCGAAAGAACATGAGCAAGAATATTCTAGCTTCATTAACGGCACAACCGTGTCTTCGTGAAACAGTCAAGTTGAGTCAAGACCTAGATCCGTCGTTGGCTAAGTTCAAGGAGCAAATCAATGAGGGTAAGTTACCAGATTTTCAAGTGGATGATAAAGGAATCCTATGGATGAAAGGACGTTTATGGGTACCGGACGTCAATGATCTTCGGAATGAAGTCATGTCTGAAGCACACAAGTCAAAGTTTTCAGTACATCCGGGGAGTACAAAAATGTATAGAGATCTAAAAGGGAATTTTTGGTGGAATGGAATGAAGAAGGATGTCGCAGAATTCGTCTCTAAGTGTCAAGTATGCCAACAGGTTAAAGCAGAACATCAGCGACCTGGAGGGCTACTCCAACCATTAAAAATTCCGGAATGGAAATGGGAGCACATTTCCATGGATTTTGTAGTGGGACTCCCTGAATCAAAGCAGAGACATGATGGTATTTGGGTGATTGTAGATAGACTCACAAAATCTGCGCTTTTCCTACCGGTACGCATGACATATACTTTGGACAAATTAGCTACGCTATACATGGATAATATAGTACGGCTACATGGGGTTCCAGTCAGTATCTTGTCGGACCGAGATCCAAGATTTGTATCACGATTTTGGAAGAGATTTCAGCAAGCTATGGGGAGTAAAGTCACACTCAGTATGGCTTATCACCCCCAAACTGATGGCCAAACTGAGAGGACAATCCAAACCCTTGAAGATATGCTGCGGGCATGTGCCCTGGATTTCAGCAGCAATTGGAGCGAACATTTACCTTTAATTGAGTTTTCTTACAACAACAGCTACCATAGCAGCATTGGAATGGCTCCGTATGAAGCACTGTATGGGAGAAAATGTCGTTCTCCTCTTTATTGGGATGAAGTTGGAGAGAAGGCTGTTATCGGACCCGAAATTATTCAGGAGACAGTGAGAAAGGTTGCAATAATCAAGGAGAAACTTAAAGCTGCTCAAGATCGCCAGAAAAGTTGGGCAGACCTGAAAAGAAGACCGGTCGCATTTGAAGTTGGCGACAAAGCTTATGTCAAACTTTCGCCTATGAAAGGGGTCGTACGTTTCTGCAGAGCTGGAAAATTAAACCCGAGATATGCGGGACCATTTGAGATTCTCGAAAAAGTGGGGACATTGGCATATCGACTAGCTCTACCACCTGCTATGTCAAGGGTCCACAATGTGTTTCATGTATCACAGCTACGAAAATACATTCCCAATCCAAGTCATATTTTGGAAGCTGAATCATTAGTGTCTGATGGTAATCTGAATGAAGAACTAAAGTATGAAGAAGTTCCTATTCGAATAGTGGATACCATGGATCAAGTTCTTAGGCGAAGGACTATCCCTTATGTCAAAGTTCAATGGTCAAATCACACTGAAAGAGAAGCTACATGGGAGTTGGAGGAGAAGATGCGGGAGAAGTATCCATATTTATTCAAAGCACAAGTTGATTCATGTTTCGAGGACGAAACTTCCAATAAGGAGGGAAGGATGTGAAGACCTGATTTTCCTTAAGGTTAAGATTTTTAATTTACTTATTATTTTGTTTATTAATGTATTTTGTATAATTAGTATTAGATATTGTTGGAGATAGAATATATTTTAGATATCTTGATAGTTAGTTTACATATATTATGAAGATATAAGATTTAGATTTAGATGCAATCAAATCTTGGGAGATATATTTCTATTCAAACTTTGAAAATCATAAGGTTCTGTTCTCGGCTGAGAATTTCCATAGAAATTCATTCAATTTCTCCAATTGTTTTATCGTTTAAGGCTGCCACTTGGGAAAGGTACTTTGTCTTGTTTCCAATTTTTGGGTTCTCTCCATATATACGTGGGAATATAGGGTAGCCAATTTATGTTTTGAAATTCTGTCAGCTTGTGCCATCAATTGTTCGAGAATTGGCCTAGGGAAATGAAGGATCTAGTGCATGCTTGTCCAATAAGCTTTCAACACGTGGTCTAGGAGGCATAGTGGAATTTTTGGAGATAAACAAATTCTGAATTTCCGAGTTTTCTTTTGAATTCTCGATCCAGGCTTTGCAAGGTTGTTTGATTTCTGTACACGTCTACGATAAGTGGGCTTATGTTTTAAAATTATATGTATGTTTTACAAAATTCGATCGCTCATGTTAATCGTTGAAATTTTGTTATTTAATATTGTTCATGATTATGATTTATTGAAAATATGTTTTGACACTGTTATGACTCGAATTAGGAGTGGAAAGGGAATTTCCGAACCATGTTATGTTATGGCCCTGATACGGTGGGTATAATAACCGTTCTATGACCTCACCCCTTAGAGGGATTACATATAGGGGACTGATCAGTTAACCACGAATAATGAGAGGAATTTCAGTGTCTTGTCAAAAATTATGTTATGTCATGTGCAATATGTTATGATATTGTTTATGCTATGCTATGTTGAGACATGATATAAAATGATTATGATTTGAATTGATTTATGAGTTTTGATATAAATATATATATGTATATATTTTGGTATGATCGATCGGCCCCTGTTGAAAAACTGGCGGTCAGATCAATCACGATTGATACCCGGTGCAGCGGAAGTTTAAAAATTTTTATCATGGAACAATTCCATGGTGTGGGTATCAACCATTCAACGATTAAATTATTGTGTGTGTAAAATTCAAATAACAATTAATTAAATTTTACCTCCAATCTCGAAGCGAGATTAATGGACACCACACAGATTTCTCTGCGCTTCTTGTATCTCCCAGGAACTGATGAACTCCTTCAATCAGGTCCACGAATGGGGTTTAAATCCCTCTGACAGATTGCACTAGAAAATCTGTCAGAAGTTTTCTGCGAAGAGATTAAACGAATCTGATTCGTTATTCCTGACTGCAATTAAAAATCACAGACCGGAAATTCTCTGACAGAGCAAGGAGGGGGCGGCCGAATTGTGAGAGAGAGAGGAGGCTAGGGTTTCGAATTCTGTCTCTCAAAAATGACCTGTTGTGTGTAATTTCTGTACTGAAATAACTTATTTATAATGCAGGCCACTAACACCTTAGGGCCCATTAGTCATAAGCTAGGGCCCGACAAGTAAAGCCCGCACGTTCAGAAATTAATATAAAATTCATCGTGACTCCGATCGATGAACCAATTTCACCAATGTGCACAGAAACCATTTCTGCACATTTTAAAGTCAAAATAAATTTTCCTGAATCCGAATTCAGTGGTTTTCAAAAATGTCCATCCCTATGTCATTTTAGGAAATCCTACTCCCTTACTCTTATTTAAGAAGTCCAACTCCTTAGTTCATTAAATTTAACTCTTTAAATTTAACTATCTCAACGGGGATTAAAACTCCATTACAGTGTGTGACCCTCAATGGTTCAGGGATACAGCTAGCCGTGGGCTCACAACTCCTTGTGACTCGGAACAACACTTTCCGACTTGCCCAACGAATCAAGGTAAAGCGCCTAGCAACATCGCCCCATGATTCCCTAGGTATCACTGATAGTGCCTACAAGAACCAGTAGATTTTGGTTAGCGTACAGTACGGTCCCTTCATCCATATATCCCGATCGAATCAACAACCATTGGTATATCGAGAGTCGCTCAAGATTCGATAACTATGCAATACATCTTGAAGATCAAATTAGTGACATCGCATGTGCTACTAAGAAACCATTTCTTAAATCACATCAAGTACTCTGGCCAGAGATTTGTCACACTAATATCTCCTCAGATCGCATAGGATATCCACACTCGCAAGTATGTGGTGAATCCTGACAACAATGCATTGACTCCTATATGTGTCGTAACTGTACCCAATCTCGACACCTGATGACCCCCATAGAGTCGGTAAACGAGTCAAAGCACAGCACTAGCATATAGAGTCTCCATGATGTTTCAAGTCGTAAGGACTAATGGTGTACAACCAAAACCGCGGACTTTATCCACTCGATAAGTGATAACCACTTGGAAAGTCCGGATAGGGTAGTTCGATTATTCATCCTATGAATATCCATTTGCATGCTTCGAACATCTCCATGTTCCCTACCAATGAAACGTGGTACTCCGCATCGCAAATGCTAGTCTCAAACTCGAGCGATCCTTATCCTTATTATCGGACGGCTCAATCGACTAGGAACGGTTTTAGAATATACAGTGACTATAAGATGTATTTCATGATAGACATCCCCATGTTCTACCACATCTTACATACACTATAGTATATTCAAGGTCTTTATCAAAACAACAATAGTATATCATAATATAACAATATGAAGTAATATAAAGTCATTGCCATTAATAAAAGATTAAATAATATTAAACAAAAGATTGTTTATACAAAGAGTCATCAAAGCCCATAGCCACACTGTTGGCTCACTGGGCACCCACTCTTACAATCTCCCACTTGCCCTATAGCCAACTAGTCATACTACGTAGACCCATTGCTTCGCGATGTTTGTCAAACAATGGTCCTGGCAAGGGCTTAGTAAGCGGATCAGCGATATTGTCTGCAGAGGCCACTCGTTCGACAATGATGTCTCCTCTTTCCACAATCTCCCGGATTATGTGGTATTTCCTCAGTACGTGTTTGGATCTTTGATGAAACCTTGGTTCCTTTGCTTGAGCAACGGCACCCGTGTTGTCACAGTACACCGGGACTGGACCAACAAATTCAGGAATGACGCCCAACTCTTGGACGAACTTCCTCATCCAAACGGCCTCTTTAGCAGCAGCTGATGCTGCAATGTATTCAGCCTCAGTGGTGGAATCCGCTGTGTTGTCCTGCTTGGAACTCTTCCAAGAGACAGCACCGCCATTGAGCATGAACACAAATCCAGAGGTTGACTTCGAGTCATCCACATCACTTTGGAAGCTAGAGTCGGTATAGCCTTCCAATTTGAGTTCTCGTCCTCCATAAACCATGAACATTCTTAGTCCTTCGCAAGTACTTAAGAATGTCCTTCACGGCTTTCCAATGCATTTGACCAGGATTAGACTGATATCTGCTCGTGACACTCAGAGCAAATGCTACATCCGGTCTGGTAGATATCATCCCATACATGATACTACCTATAGCTGACGCATATGGTACATGTGTCATATTCTCTATCTCTTCATCAGTCTTGGGACACATAGACTTGGATAGAGAAACTCCATGACACATGGGTAGATGTCCTCTTTTGGACCCATCCATTGAAAACCGTTTCAATATGGTATCGATGTAGGTTGATTGAGTGAGTCCTATCATTCTCTTAGACCTATCTCTATAGATCTGTATCCCAAGAATGTAGGATGCCTCTCCCAAATCCTTCATCGAAAATCTACCTGATAACCATATCTTCGTTGACTGCAACATCCCTACATCATTCCCAATGAGTAGGATGTCATCAACATAAAGTACTAAGAATGTCACCGCATCCTTAACTACTTTTTTGTACACGCAAGGTTCCTCCAGGTTCTTGATGAAACCAAAATCTTTTATTGTTTCATCAAATTTCTGGTTCCAACTTCTTGATGCTTGTTTTAGACCATAAATTGATCTCTGAAGCTTGCATACCTTATGCTCGCTTCCCATGGATGTGTACCCCTCAGGCTGCTTCATATAGATTTCCTCCTTAATGTCTCCATTAAGTAAAGCAGTCTTCACATCCATTTGCCATATCTCATAGTCATACCATGCAGCTATGGCAATTAGGATTCTTATGGACTTGAACATTGCAACTGGTGAAAAGGTTTCGTCATAGTCAACTCCTTGCCTTTGAGTATAACCTTTAGCCACCAATCGCGCCTTGTAGGTCAATACCTTACCATCAGGCCCAAGCTTTCTTTTGTAGATCCATTTACACCCTATCGGAACAATTCCATCGGGAGGATCTACTAAAGACCAAACTTGGTTTGTATGCATCGAATCCAATTCTGACTGCATAGCTTCAAGCCATAAATTCGAATCCGCATCAGAAATTGCTTCCTTGAAGTTTCTTGGATCACATCCAATGTCGGGTTCATCTTGATCCCCTTCAAGAAGAAGACCATATCGAACTGGAGGTCTAGAAGTCCTTTCGGATCTTCTAGGTGCAGGCGTGTCCAGCAATGGTTCCTGAGGTGTAGGATCGTTATTTTGTATTTCGGGTTCTTCTCGAACTTCTTCGAGTTCCATCATCTCGCCTTTCTTATCCAATAAGAACTCCTTCTCCAAGAAGGTGGCATTCCTAGAAACAAACACCTTTGTTTCAGCAGGATAATAGAAATAATATCCGATTGAATTCTTCGGATACCCTACAAAATAACATAAGCTGGATCGACTATCCAACTTATCTCCCACTGTCCGCTTCACGTAAGCAGGACATCCCCAAATCCTCAAGTACGAATACTTAGGAGCTTTGCCATTCCATAACTCGTATGGTGTTTTGTCCACTGCTTTAGTGTGGACGTTGTTCAACAACAATACCGCCGTTTCAAGCGCATAGCCCAAAACGAAGGTGGAAGCTCTGTGAAGCTCATCATAGATCGAACCATGTCCAACAAAGTTCGATTACGACGCTCCGATACACCATTAAGCTGTGGTGTCATAGGAGGAGTCCACTGAGAGAGAATCCCATTCTCTTTCAGATAGTCCAAAAACTCGGTACTCAAGTATTCTCCACCTCGATCCGATCGAAGTGCTTTAATACTTTTACCTAGCTTGTTTTCTACTTCAGCCTTGAATTCTTTGAACTTTTCAAATGCTTCAGACTTATATTTCATTAAATATAAATACCCATACCTTGAATAATCATCAGTAAAGGTAATGAAGTAGGTGTGGCCATGTTGAGTCCCTACTCTAAATGGACCACAAACATCTGTATGGATTAAATCCAACAGATTCTGACTACGCTCAGGTTTCCCCTTAAAGGAGATTTAGTCATTTTTCCTTTTAGGCAGGATTCACAAGTAGGTAGAGAATTAATATCAGACATATCAAACATGCCCTCTCCCACTAGCTTGTTCATCCTCGTTGAGGAAATATGACCTAGCCTAGCATGCCAAAGGTTTGCGGGTTTTGACTATCGATTTTCCTTTTGTTTGTTGTCGCCGGTTTATCAACATAATTCACTGGAACGTCTTTTAGTTTTAAGTTGTATAGATCGTTTTCAAGTTGTCCATTTCAATTAAACATTCATTCTTGTAAATATTGCAAATCCCATTCACAAAATTGCAAGAATAACCATCTCTATCAAGCATAGAAATAGAAATAATGTTTTTAATTAAATCTGGCACAAATAAAACATCTCTTAACAATAATTTAAAACCGTTCTGCAAAGTCAAACAAACATCTCCAATGGCCGTAGCTTCAACTCTGGAACCATTCCCGAGCCTCAGCTGGGTCTCACCCATTCTAAGCCTGCGACTTCTTGTCATCACCTGCAAATCATTGCAAATGTGAGATCCACATCCGGTATCCAATACCCAAGAAGTTGTATTAAGTGACATGTTTATTTCAATATAGAACATACCCTTTGCAGTTCCCAACTGCTCAAGATATTCCTTGCAGTTGCGCTTCCAATGACCGGCTTCTTGCAGTAATGGCAAACATCCTGGATTTTCCATTGTTTGAAGCCTTTGTCTTTTGCTTCTTCTCGGGCTCAACTTTCTTGGGTGGGGTAGAACGTTTCTTGCCCTTCATACTTGGCCCCTTCTTCGCAGAAGATGAGGAGCCCACCAAGAAAGCTGGCTTATCCTTCTTAAGTGTGGATTCATATGTAACGAGCATATTGACCATCTCTTCAAGGGTGGCCTCTATCTTGTTCATATTAAAATTTATCACAAATCCATCAAATGAAGAAGGAAGAGACAGAAGCAATAAATCCACATTGAGTTCATGCTCCAACACCAAATCTAGGGTCGCCAACTTCTGTATGAGCCAAATCACTCGTACCCCATGATCACGGACCGAAGTCCCTTCACGCATGCGGCACGTCATCAACTCCTTAACAGTAGCGAACCTTTCAGCCCTCGACTGAGCCCCAAAAAGTTCCTTGAGTTGCGTGTGAATGTCAGCAGCATTCACCGTGTCCTCAAATCGCCTCTGGAGTTCATCAGACATCGAGGCTTGCATATAGCATTTGGTCTTGATGTCATGGTCACACCATGCATCAAGTTTGGCCAATTCCTCCGGACTTATGTCAGCTGGTGCTTCCTTCGGAGGTGCTTTCTCTAACACGTAGAGCATTTTCTCCGAAGTTAAGACAATCTTCAACTTCCGGAACCATTCCGTATAGTTGGCGCTAGTCAACTTGTTTTGTTCGAGGATCGAGAATAATGGATTTCGCGAATTCATTGTATGAAATACTGAAAAGAAAAACAGACATATATCAATGATTGTTTAACAATTTACTAAGACATAAAATAGGCGAATTTAATTTATGAATCTCACTCCCACTATTTTAACGATTTCACCACCCTCTAGTGAAAACGGGAAACTTTTTCCTTAGTGAGAACATGGAGTCCAATTGACAAACTTATGGTCCCGAATAATATCAGCCAACCATAATTCTCAAAAGGTAGAGCCCAATTGCTTCCAAAGCAACCCCCATGTGTTTACCTCATGTCCAATAAGGGCCCAATAATATGACGCCGTTTAAAGTGACATGTCAAGATGACCCATCAATATTAAGTTGTGATGGACGGTCGCCATGTGGATCCCCCAATAATATGAGCCGATCCCATGGGAGTTCCACCCAACTTACAACATTTGTCGATCCAATGCACAGCTTTCCGACGGACGGGCCCCCCCAATAATATGAGCCGGACCGTATCCGCGGGTAGCATCACATACATTGACCGTTGATGGAAGGTGGGAACATTTAAACAAATTTAAATTTCCTTTATTTATCTTGATATAAATTTTAAATCATATTTAAAATGAGGGATTTTTAATTATAAAAATATTTGTCTCATTATTCATTTTATTGCATGCTTGCCGGATTCACGCAATTTATGTCTAAACATGCATACAATCATAATATCAAATATTATATAGGATGATCGATTCCATTTCTAATTGACCGTGGTTGCCAATCACGGGTCTTAGTCCAATCCTAGGTAATATGCAGTATGCAATGCAATCCTATTACATGTGCTTCCAATTTACATTTCTTCAGTCTTTATTGTCTGCTGGGCCCACCGTCTTCAAATCTTGATCTCCCACTAAATCTAATGTATTTACAATAAATAACAATAACAAGTAGGGATACATTTTTAGGGGTGGGAACGGGCTATAAACCAAGCCCACTTTTATTACATATGACATTCATATCGGGCCATAAACCAGGCCCATTAATAAAACCAACAACAATAAAAACAAAATGTAAATTCCTAACATACACCTACAAAATTGGTCATGGCAATCGATCATCCTTATCCAATAACATTTAATTCAAAATTAATTTATTGGATAACATGCAGTGGCAATTCAAATTTAAACAAGATAAAATCATATTTTATATATAAAATCTCATTTCACATATAAAATCATATTTTATCTCTATATCAAATAAAATCATATTTTATCTATAAATCCAATTTTACAAATAAAATCATATTTTACTCAATATATCATAAGATCATATCTTATCATCAATTGTACCAAAATAATTGATTTCAAAATTCAATTTACGGATAAAACATTAAAATTTTCCAAAAATTCAAATTTATCCAAATCAATTTTAAAATTTACGGACTCGAACAATTCGATCCGAAATCTCGTGAACCAATCAAAAACAATTTTTGACCGACCAAAAATAAAATTTTAACATATTAAAATTAATTTTTAATAAAAATATAATTTTTCCCGCGGGCCGCCCGGGACACTCCCGGGCCGGCCCGCACCCGGGGCGCGGGCCGGGGGCAGCCCGGCTGCCCCCTTAGGGCAGCGACTCTCGCTGCCCTGGCGGCGCCTGGTGCCGCCGCTGGGCGGCGCCGTGCGTCGCCCTGGGCGGTGCCGAACTCCGCAACTGGGCGGCGCTGTGCGCCGCCCTGGGCAGCGCCGAGCGCTGCCCTGGGCGGCGCCGTGCGCCCCCTTTGGGCGGCGCCGTGCGCCTCCCCCGGGGGCAGCGACCATCGCCGCCCCCTCTGGGCAGCGATCCAATCGCTGCCCGGGTTTTGCCCCGGAAAAAAAAAAAAAATTTTATTTAAAAATATTTATTTTGTTTCAAAAACCGAGACTCAAAAATTTTGTACAATTGATTAATTCAATCGTTTGATCTGAGCAACCTGGCTTTGATACCACTGTTGAAAAACTGGCGGTCAGATCAATCACGATTGATACCCGGTGCAGCGGAAGTTTAAAAATTTTTATCATGGAACAATTCCATGGTGTGGGTATCAACCATTCAACGATTAAATTATTGTGTGTGTAAAATTCAAATAACAATTAATTAAATTTTACCTCCAATCTCGAAGTGAGATTAATGGACACCACACAGATTTCTCTGCGCTTCTTGTATCTCCCAGGAACTGATGAACTCCTTCAATCAGGTCCACGAATGGGGTTTAAATCCCTCTGACAGATTGCACTAGAAAATCTGTCAGAAGTTTTCTGCGAAGAGATTAAACGAATCTGATTCGTTATTCCTGACTGCAATTAAAAATCACAGACCGGAAATTCTCTGACAGAGCAAGGAGGGGGCGGCCGAATTGTGAGAGAGAGAGGAGGCTAGGGTTTCGAATTCTGTCTCTCAAAATGACTGTTGTGTGTAATTTCTGTACTGAAATAACTTATTTATAATGCAGGCCACTAACACCTTAGGGCCCATTAGTCATAAGCTAGGGCCGACAAGTAAAGCCCGCACGTTCAGAAATTAATATAAAATTCATCGTGACTCCGATCGATGAACCAATTTCACCAATGTGCACAGAAACCATTTCTGCACATTTTAAAGTCAAAATAAATTTTCCTGAATCCGAATTCAGTGGTTTCCAAAATGTCCATCCCTATGTCATTTTAGGAAATCCTACTCCCTTACTCTTATTTAAGAAGTCCAACTCCTTAGTTCATTAAATTTAACTATTTAAATTTAACTATCTCAACGGGGATTAAAACTCCATTACACTGTGTGACCCTCAATGGTTCAGGGATACAGCTAGCCGTGGGCTCACAACTCCTTGTGACTCGGAACAACACTTTCCGACTTGCCCAACGAATCAAGGTAAAGCGCCTAGCAACATCGCCCCATGATTCCCTAGGTATCACTGATAGTGCCTACAAGAACCAGTAGATTTTGGTTAGCGTACAGTACGGTCCCTTCATCCATATATCCCGATCGAATCAACAACCATTGGTATATCGAGAGTCGCTCAAGATTCGATAACTATGCAATACATCTTGAAGATCAAATTAGTGACATCGCATGTGCTACTAAGAAACCATTTCTTAAATCACATCAAGTACTCTGGCCAGAGATTTGTCACACTAATATCTCCTCAGATCGCATAGGATATCCACACTCGCAAGTATGTGGTGAATCCTTGACAACAATGCATTGACTCCTATATGTGTCGTAACTGTACCCAATCTCGACACCTGATGACCCCATAGAGTCGGTAAACGAGTCAAAGCACAGCACTAGCCTATAGAGTCTCCATGATGTTTCAAGTCGTAAGGACTAATGGTGTACAACCAAAACCGCGGACTTTATCCACTCGATAAGTGATAACCACTTGGAAAGTCGGATAGGGTAGTTCGATTATTCATCCTATGAATATCCATTTGCATGCTTCGAACATCTCCATGTTCCCTACCAATGAAACGTGGTACTCCGCATCGCAAATGCTAGTCTCAAACTCGAGCGATCCTTATCCTTATTATCGGACGGCTCAATCGACTAGGAACGGTTTTAGAATATACAGTGACTATAAGATGTATTTCATGATAGACATCCCCATGTTCTACCACATCTTACATACACTATAGTATATTCAAGGTCTTTATCAAAACAACAATAGTATATCATAATATAACAATATGAAGTAATATAAAGTCATTGCCATTAATAAAAGTGTAAATAATATTAAACAAAAGATTGTTTATACAAAGAGTCATCAAAGCCCATAGCCACACTGTTGGCTCACTGGGCACCCACTCTTACAGCCCCCACTTGCTGAGTGTTTCCCAAAACACTCACCCCCCTTAATTTTCCCCTTCCAGATGATGAAGATGGCGATTTAGAAGAGCGTGAACAAGATATGTTTTGGGGGTGGTGATAGAAGAATTTTTAAGAGTTTATTTGGTTATTTCATTTTGGGATTAATACATTAATATTTTGTTATTTAAGTTTATAGACGCTTCCGCATTTGTTATTAGTTTTGGATTATCGTGTTGTAAAGACAATATTTTTGGAGCATTTATTTATGAGAAAAGACTGGTTTGCATATACTGTACTACGAGGCTTGTTGTTTTATAATTTGTGTGAATTTGAAACAACGTCGGTGGCACGTCTCGGTCTCGGGGCGTGACACAGACCTTATATCACTTTACCCCTGAAGGATATATAGCCAATAAAGATGCATTTCATTCATGCTCTTGGCTCTAATTTGTTTTGCTTATATGTGCATATGCTAAGCACCCAAAGACCTTCAGGTTTCAATAATAAGCGGGTCTTCCACTCCACATTTTCATTGGAGTTTTGAAATTTATTACACTTGATGGGAATCTATTTATTAAGTAGCAAGTTGTAGTCACAGCTTCACCCCAAATAGTCTTTGGAAGATCAGCACTCAAGATCATAGAACTTACTCTCTCTAACAAAGTACGATTCATATGTTCTACCAATCCGTTTTGTTGTGGTGTTCCAGGTACAGTCGTATGCCTGATTATTCCCTTTGATTTGCACATCTCACTGTGTTTTCAGAAGAGTATTCAAGGCCATTTTCTGTCCTAAGGGGCTTCATTAATCTCTTGTCCAGTAAGTTTTAATATGTATTAACCATTCTCTAAATTTAGAGAAGGCTTCATTCTTCGATTTAAGCACATATACCCAAAGTCTCCTTGAGTAGTTATCTACAATAGTCATAAATAACTTCCTCCTCCATGAGTTGTTGTTCTAGAATGCCCCCATAGGTCCAAATGTACATATTGAAATGGTCTTGAGGTATTGTGTTTTCCTGTTTCAAATATGACCATTTTCGCTTTACCGAATATGCAAGACTCACAAGTTTCCATTCCTTATATTTTATCCTTGCAAAGCAGTCACTATTTTGATAGTTCAAGCCATCCCTTTTCACTAACATGTCCTAGTCTAAGGTGCCAAAGCCTTGCCACATTACCTCTGTTTTCAATATTATGAGAGCCTCCTACCATAGTACTTCCTTGAAGTATATATAAAGAGTTATTTCTAGTGGCTTTCATGACAATTAATGATCCATTTGATACTCTGCCATTTTCTGACTTGAATGAGTGATCATTTGATTAATGTGTGCCTAAGGAAATGAGGTTTCGTTTGAGTTCATGAACATACCTCACTTTCTGCGGTATTTTATCTGATGGATCATATGTCTTTCACTCTGCATGACCTATTATTTCCTAGAATAACCAGACCCAAATCAGTTTCTTGTAAAGTTTCAAACCACGACTTGGTAGGGCGCATATGGAAAGTTCATCCAGAATCCAGAATCCACTCATTCATCATTCCATGATCAGATATGTTTAATACTTTGGCTGACTCATAATCATCTGATGCCACAGATGTCTCACCATCATTCTTTACCTTGTTTTGCACAACTTTCTTTCAATCAGGACAATCACGCTTAAAATGTCCTTTATGGCATATGAAACAATTATATTGTGTCTTTTGGATCTTCATGGACTTCTAAACCTCTTTGTTGTCTTTTCTCGGATCGAACTCTTGTGTTAAGACTTTCTCCTTGAACCTGGCCATGTGGATTCATCTTTCTCTGGAGCTCCTTGGCCATCAAGGCTAACTGCACTTACTCAAGAGTAATCATATATTCTCTACCATATACTAGGGTATCTCGAAAGTTCTCATAAGATCTTGGAAGATAACTCAACAGAATCAGTTATTTATCTTCATCTTCCAACTTAACTTCAATGTTTTCTAAATCATCCAAGATCCTGGTGAAATAATATATTTGATATGAGATACTCTTATCATCACCAATCTTGTATAGGCACGTTTGGTTTGAGTGATATGATAACTAATCCATAGATAAGTAATATAATGTAAATTAAAAATAAATAAGAAAAAATAGTTAATACTTTATTTGATTTGATGGATAGATTATAATTTATTTGATTTAATTGATGTAAAATTATTAATTAATAAATAGATAAATAATATAACAAAAATAAGGGAAAATTGATTGGGATAAGTTATTGACCGGCTAAATCGGTATGATTAAAAATCAACTGGCAAGCATACTAGGTCAAATTATAGATAGTGAATAAAATTCGAATGTCGAACCCACATGGACTGTATAATTATTACCACCAGAATATATTTATTTCTACTTAATCTAGACTAATCAAAAATAACGATTTCAGATTTTAACTAATAATTAAAAAGTGCAATTAAAATTAAATTAAGTAAAAACTCAGCTGGAAAATTTGGATTAATTCAAATATGGGAAAAGCTCGATCAAGGACTCACGTAGGTACCAGACAATTCATGTAACAAGCAGTTGATCTAAGACATCAAACTTAATCTTAATTTACGGGAATTTTCCTAACTTGTTCGAAGGACTATTTCTAGAACAATCAAACCTATTCAAATATTGATGAACTAATCTTTCGTAATTCTAATCAAATTTGAATGCATGAATAACTGTGAAAATTCAGTAAACACCTAAACCGCATAATGAAACCGAATTCTATTTCTAGTCAGTTTTACACTATGTTAATTATCGAAGTGATCGAATTCGAAACCTCCTCTGTCGAATTGGAATCAATTAACAAGCAAGAAAATAACTGGCCAGGAAATTCACAAGACAAATATAAATTTGATAATCAATAAAATCAAATCAAGTCTGAAAATCTCAAATAAACAAATAAAGTTTTATACATAAATTATCTGGCTCAATCACGTGGCCTTGATCGAAAAAGAAAACTACTCAATAAATAAATTCATTATCAAACAAGATTTTTAATCATGAAAAGTAAAAATAAAATAAAAGAAAAGAAGAACAAATATTCTCCCAAGCCTGTAGCAGCAGCCGCCTTGCGTCTCAAATTCTGAAATCTGGAACCCTTCCTCACGTCTGAATAAGTCCCTTAAATACGAGTTTAAAAAGCCCATAAAAAATAGCCCGTAAAATAAGACTTTTTAATTTCCGAAATTTTGATTTTTTTCTGATTCCCGACATCTCGCTCGAGCGAGCACAACCTATCGCTCGAGCGAGAGACTCTCTGTTTCGAGGATTTTAATTCACGTATTTCTCGCTCGAGCGAGCACAAGCTGTCGCTCGAGCGATCATGTTTCTGCCCGAATAAATAATTCACACACAGACTTGCGCGGTTCCCATCTTTCTTTGTGCGTTAGCGCTTCATTCCTCCTTGTTTGCACTACTCTAGCGCTAACGCGCTTAAGTCCCTCCCGTTTGCACAACATGTTGTGCAAACAATTTTGCACAAGATGTTGTGCAAACGCGCTTCAATCTCTTTTTTTTTTCTTTTTCTTTTCTTCTCTTTTCTCTTTTCCTCTCTTCTCTTCTCTTTTAAATTTCATTTTTCCTACAAATAGAACCCGGAGAATGAAATTCACCCAAATGCAATAAAACACAAAATAACACACAAAATAATATGAATGCACACAAAACACTACAAAAAAAACTCTTAAAGACAATATTTTTTTTAAGTTGTCCTAGCCTACGTAAAACTGTTGTAGAATCCCCTGTTGTAAAAAATGCGCTCAACGACAACATTTTTTAACTGTTGTCTTTGATCAATAGACAACAGTTTCGCAACAGTTTTAAACTGTTGTCTTTTAACATTAATTACAACATTTCTGCAATGGTTTTAAAATGTTGTCTTATAACATTAAAGACAATAGTTTTTGCAACGGTTAAAAACTGTTGTCTTTTTTTGAATTACACAACAAAAAAAAAAAGGCTTTAGGAGCTGAACCGCTCCTAAAGAACTTATTTTAATTCAAAAAATTAAAACGAATATACAATTTTTTTAGCATTAAATCAATAGATATTCAAAATTCAAATATTAGAAAAATAATATCAAAATCCAAAGCATTGCCCTCAATACTTCAGAACAATAAACAGAATGCAAGACAAACAAAAACAAAATGAAAACAAAAATAACACTCCCCTGGTTTTTGATTTTCCTTCTTGAAAGTATCCGTTGAGACGGTATCAGTAGTCTAGATTTATCGGCGGGCACGACAAACTGGCATGGGAAAGAAACAAAAATCAAATAAAAACAAAACAAAAACAAAATAAAAATAAAAATCAAAAACAAAAACACTGGGTTGCCTCCCAATCAACGCTAAATTTATAGTCTATAGCCCGACTATACTCCTCTCTTCAGTGGTGACATTCAAGGTGGTTTATCCACCGTCTTTGAAAAACTCAGATTAGTCATGCACTTGCATGCCACACCAATAAAGAAATTGTGCAAGGGACTAATTCCTGCAAGAAATTGCACCTGCAGACATGCACCAACATCATGCATCTCATCAATTAACGCCCTACTAGCAGCCAGAAACAGACGTCCTAAAATCATAGGCACCTCACAATCCTCATCCATGTCAAGAATAACAAAGTCTAGAGGATAAATAAATTGTTCTATCATGACTAGGACATTCTCTACGATCCCCCTCGGGTATTTAATAGATCCATCAGCAAATTTAAGGGAGATAGCAGCAGGTTCAATATTTTCTATGCCTAATTTTCGAGCAATAGAATATGGCATTAAATTTATGCTCGACCCTAGATCACACAAAACATTTTCAAAAGATAGACTTCCAATTTTACAGGGTATAGAAAAACTCCCTGGATCTTGCACTTTTATTGGAAGCTTCTTGTTCAACACCGCCGAGCACTCATCCTTCACCGTGACTTGCGTAAGATCATTCAGCTTCTTTTTATTTTTCAGCAAGTCCTTTAGAAACTTTGCATATCTTGGCATCTGAGCTAATGCATCTGCAAAAGGAATGTTAATATGCAGTTTCTTGAAAATTTCAAGAAACATTTTAAATTGAGATTCAAACAACAGTTGCTTAGCTCTATGGGGGAAAGGTAAAGTAGATATATCAACATTATCATTAACTTCAAATTTTTAAGTCTTACCTTTCTTACCTGTCTTGGAGGAATTTTCAGCACGCACCTCCTCCTTCTTCTCTGAAGTTTTCGCCCCTTCCATGGCATTCTCTTCTTCCGATTGCTTCTCAGAGAGTTCAGATTGTGATCTCGTCACTACCATAATTTCATTCACGCCCTTGGGTTTTGGTTCAGTGTTGCTCGGCAAAACTCCAACAGGACGTGTGGATAGTTGGGTTGCAATCTGGCCCATCTGAATTTCCAGCTTCTGCAGCATGCTCTCCTGATTCTGCAAGCGAGCCTCAGTACCCGCCACGTACTTCATCATGATCTCCTCAAAACTCGGCTTCTTATCCTCTTGCTTAGGCAGCCAGTTCGGATTAAAGTTGTTGTAGGAGTTGTACGGCTGTCGTCCTTGATTGCCCATAAATTTCACAGCCTCAAATTCAAACAACTGCTGGTCTTGTTGCATATTCCCTTGTGCTTGATTGAACGGCGCTATTTTCATGAGTGCCACTTGGTGTGTCAGCGCGTCAATCTTCGCATTCAGGGCCATTAAAGCATCGACCTCTAGAACTCCATCCTTCTTCTCTCTCTTCACATCCGGCCACCCAATGTTACTCTCTACCATGTTGCCAATGATCTCCCAGGCTTCAGCTAGCGTCTTCCTGAACAAGCATCCATTAGCCGCAGCATCCAGCATAGATCGAACCGACTGATCGGTTCCATTGTAGAACGTCTGGGTTTGCTGGCTTTGTGTGAGATTATGCTGAGGACACATCCTCAACATCTTTTTAAATCTGTTCCACGCCGCATGTAGAGATTCTCCCTCCTTTTGCTTAAAAGATATAATATCTAAGAACAACTTCGCCATCTTAGTAGGAGGGAAATACTTGTTCAGAAAAGTCTGAACAAGTTGGTTCCATGTAGTGATGGAACCCGCAGGTAAATCATTTAACCACTCAACAGCTTCACCTTGAAGAGAGAATGGGAATAAACGCAGTCGCACTGCATCAGATGCTACCCCATTAACTTTGAACGTGTCGCAAATCGACAGAAAATGCTCCAGATGAGCGTAGGGGTCTTCCACAGACGTACCCCCAAATCTAGCTTGTAATTGGATCAGCTGAATTTTAGAGGGCTTCAGCTCAAAATTGTTCTCCTCAACAGCGGGGCGAACGATGCTAGATCCATGGCCTTCGGTTGGCGGCCTAATAATATCCCAAACAGTACGGTTGTCCGCCATCTATCCTAGCACCTGAAAGTTACAAAGAAAAGAGAGGAATTCAGAATTTAATAAAAAAAATTAAAATAAAGTTTAATCTCAGGAGAAACAAAAATTCTGATATCAAAAAAGTCCCTGGCAACGGCGCCAAAAACTTGACCGGCTAAATCGGTATGATTAAAAATCAACTGGCAAGCGTACCAGGTCAAATTATAGATAGTGAATAAAATTCAAATGTCGAACCCACATGGACTGTATAATTATGACTACCAGAATATATTTATTTCTACTTAATCTAGACTAATCAAAAATAGCGATTTCAAATTTAACTAATAATTAAAAAGTGCAATTAAAATTAAATTAAATAAAAACTCAGCTGGAAAATTTGGATTAATTCAAATATGGGAAAAGCTTGATCAAGGACTCACGTAGGTACCAGACAATTCATGTAACAAGCAGTTGATCTAAGACATCAGGCTTAATCTTAATTTACGGGAATTTTCCTATCTTGTTCGAAGGAATATTTCTAGAACAATCAAACTTATTCAAATATTGATGAACTAATCTTTCGTAATTCTAATCAAATTTGAATGCATGAATAACTGTGAAAATTTACTAAACACCTAAATCGCATAATGAAACCGAATTCTATTTCTAGTCAGTTTTACACTATGTTAATTATCAAAGTGATCGAATTCAAAACCTTTCTGACGAATTGGAATCAATTAACAAGTAAGCAAATAACTGGCCAGGAAATTCACAAGACAAATATAAATTCGATAATCAATAAAATCAAATCAAGTCTGAAAATCTTGAATAAACAAATCAAGTTTTATACATAAATTTTCTGGCCCAATCACGTGGCCTTGATCGAAAAAGAAAAATACTCAATAAATAAATTCAAGATCAAATAAGGTTTTTAATCATGAAAAGTAAAAATAAAATAAAAGAAAAGAAGAAGAAATCTTCTCCCAAGCCTGTAGCAGCAGCCGCCTTGCGTCTCAAATTCTGAAATCTGGAACCCTTCCTCGCGTCTGAATAAGTCCCTTAAATACGAGTTTAAAAAGCCCATGAAAAATAGCCCGTAAAATTATACTTTTTAATTTCCGAAATTCTGATTTTTTCTGATTCCCGACATCTCGCTCGAGCGAGAGACTCTCTGTTCCAAGGATTTTAATTCACGTATTTCTCGCTCGAGCGAGCATGTTTCTGCCCGAAGAAATAATTCACACACAGAATTGCGCGGTTCCCATCTTTCTTTGCGCGTTAGCGCTTCATTCCTCCTTGTTTGCACTACTCTAGCGCTAACGCGCTTAAGTCCCTCCCGTTTGCAAAACATGTTGTGCAAACAATTTCGTTTGCACAAGATGTTGTGCAAACGCGCTTCAATCTTCTTTTTTTTTTCTTTTTCTTTTCTTCTCTTTTCTCTTTTCCTCTCTTCTCTTCTCTTTTAAATTTCATTTTTCCTACAAATAGAACCCGGAGAATGAAATTCACACAAATGCAATAAAACACAAAATAACACACAAAATAATATGAATACACACAAAATAAACATAAAAATATCACGAACTAATGCGTACAAAATGCACTTATCAGTTATATATAGATTAATAATATATTAAACCAAACAATGTCATAATCTCTGCTTCATATACAAGATCATGATGTAGAACTTTTCCAATGTGATCCACATCGCTGCCGCTGTTCTTTCCTTAAATACTTCCCGAAGTGGCTTGTCGCCTAGACATAGAATGATCGCACTCAGTGCCTTTGCCATGGTAGATATCTTCTCCTTGGTATCTCAAGCCATAGCCCCCCTTTTCAGGGCTTCAGCCAGTCCTTGCTAAATGAGAATAGCTCGCACCTTAATTCTCCATAGCCCGAAATCATTGTTACCAGTGAACTTCTTGATGTCAAATTTCATTGAACCTATTTTCTTGATATGATTGCCGATCGTGGATTTGTTTCCCATGGACAAAGCTAATTGTTGGGAAATTTTCCCTGCTCGATAAGATTAGCTAACTACGCAAATGTGTTTACGAATGAAGTGTTGAAGAATTTCGTAAATTTAGAAAGGATTTAATGATGAACTCCAAGGCATGTTTTAAACGCTATCTTTTAAGAGATGTTTTTAAGATCTCTCAGGATACAATGGAGATAATAATCTAATTCAAGACATTTGAATCTGATGATGCACCTCTATTTATAGAGAATGAAAAGACGTATCTGAACGAGTGTGACTCTTAGTCAAACAATGTATCCGTTCATGAACCAAAGCATCCACCCCGCGACCTGACCGGGCAGGTCGATCCCCGTAATTTTCGCAGCGAAAATCTTTATTCGTCATCGGCAACAAAATTTCTAAAAATATTCTGAAAAAATATTCTAACATGAAGATCAACACAATCACAACACAAACCAATTAGATCAAGCTATCAAGAAATTAAGAACACAATCAAGATTACGTGGTACGGTCACGAAGGACCTACTTCCACGGGATAATAACCCATATTATTTTTATTAATCAACCAA